>NW_017153670.1:51345-52156 GCF_001652005.2 Ceratina calcarata
CTACTATTTTTGTATTAGTTGCTCGCAGACCTTGATACTGGTAGAAAATTTTTATTAATGAACGGTCTATAAATCACTCTTTGGTAGATGAAAAACGAACAGAAGCAGGTGAACAGAGATAGAGAGATAGAGAGAGAGAGAGAGAGAGAGAGAGAGAGAGAGAGAGAGAGAGAGTACAGGAAATCAGTGATGGACATTATTACAAAACATTGCAATGCACGTAACAACGTGCAGCAGTGCTTCCGTTGTTGAGTATTTCGTTATTTCTTTTATACGATTTAATTGAATCGATTAACATGGTCGACTGATTCGGATAGTGTAGTCCAGCTTGGCGCGGAGTAGCCACCAACTCAGCTTATATATTTTATCTACGCGTAGTTGGAAACGGCGCGATTAAAACGGATTAGTTCGTCCGTTTCTTTCGACGACGATTGACATTTTCACGGGTGCGTTGCGGGTAGGGTCTGCGCAGAAACGACGACGGTCGTTATTCAATATATGCCACATTATTCAATATCTACCACGTTATTCAGATCTAACCGTCCGTAATTTATCCGCGTAAAAGACCAGGCGACTGGATGTCGATGAAACGGAGTACTCGGCTTCTTTCACTGTCATCGTACGCATGATTGTAAACCTATACGCGCACATAACAGCTCATCCTATGGTAAAATGTGTATTACGGTTAAAAACGAATTTTAACACTAGATTGCCCAAGGAAGTCATTTTGACTGCTTTTGGACAAATGTACAAATAATAATGCATAAATTTCTTTTTCCCAAGTGAAGTAAATTTTTTTTATCGTTAATGT
>NW_017153670.1:52683-55753 GCF_001652005.2 Ceratina calcarata
TGTTATATGACTGTAAATAATATAAAAAATATTAAAAATTAATTTTAGACAAATTTCTTTACACATTATTCTTTCACAATGCAGTCATTTTGACTGTTTTGGGCAATATAGGTATATACTAAGTTTCAGTCTTTCTAGTGTTAATAAAAATTCTGAATAAATGAAAATCGAGGAATCGGGATGACACAGAGTAAATCCACACGAGTATAATTGGTCTTATCAATGTTTATCATGTATATCAAAGTTAATTTCCCAACGCTTACGTATCGCGCGTGTGTGTATTTGTGCAGCGGTTCAGGCAGCGTCGAAAACCTTGATGGATTCGCTGAACGAGATCTACGAGAGCCAATGGACCGGGCACGATCTTCTGTACGTGCAAGCTCAAAATCTGGACATGCTGTGGCAAGACTTTACTCATAAACTAGCGGACCAAGTTCTCGTGCCTCTCAACACATATCAAAGCCAATTTCCAGAGATGAGGGTACGTTCACGATCGTACGCAGTACATAGTTTTGGTAAATGCATAGCTACTCAGCCAAAATTCTCGACCTGCATTCTACAAGTACTCATGTAAAAATAAAATTTTCATTATCCAAGCTGTCGACGACGACTGTCGATCCGTATCGCATTTACTTTTTACTTACCGCTGTTTTACATCAGAATGGTTGCGAGATCCCTATTCATGTCCCCTCGAATGAAATGTTTGTAGGTGCGCCGCCGTCGCGCAGTACAGTATACGAATAGTATAAAATAACTTGTATATTGCAGAAAAAGATCGACAAACGTGGACGGAAGCTGGTAGATTACGACAGCCAAAGACACAATTTCCAGTCGCTGCAGTGCAATCCTAGGAAACGAGACGAACTGAAAGTTTCTAAAGGAAAAGAGATGCTGGAGGAGGCTAAGCGTACATACGAGCAACTGAATTCGGAATTGCACGATGAGCTGCCCGCCTTATATGACTCGCGCGTTCTTTTCCTCGTTACCAATTTGCAAACGCTATTCGCCGCTGAACAAGTGTTTCACAGCGAGAGTGCCAAGGCAGGTGGTTCTCTGTTGAATTTACTACTAATACTCGCATGGAACTGTGCGAAATTCTTGTTTTCATCGATCATTTGCGAATAAGGGGAACGGACGTAGCGATTTGACATTGTTATTTATACGTTCAAGGTTTATTCCGAGTTAGAGGCAATCGTTGATAAATTGGCTAACGAGAGTCAAAGGGGATCGTACACGTTGAAGAAGAACACGGAACCACAGTCTCCAAAATCACCGAACGCCAATTCCGCGTAAGTAAACAACTATTACTGCTATCTTTTTTAAGATTAGACAACAACACCGATCTGAACGTTCGGCGCAATGAAACTTATACACGTTGTTCTACTTGTTCCAGTTTAATAATCAACACGCAGCCGGCGCAGAATAATATATCTCCAGGTAAATATGTTGTCCAGTCACGTGTCTATCGTGAGTTTTTGAAATCGTTTTCTCTGTACTAACATCACTACGAAAAGTAGTTGTGCATGAATATTTCGACGCCACACAAAGACGTTCGGTTACATCGGTCGGTAGTTAAATCGGTGGTGTTTGGTTTCGAGTGAGAGCTTCGTTGCGTGTTACAGTCGTGGATGACGATTCCGCTCCTGCAGTGAGAAACACATCGCCAACTACACAATTAAACGGCAATGCTAACAGCAATGCTAACAGCAATGATAATTCCGTGAATAATCAAGACGTGTCTCCGCAAACCACGGTCGCAGCTACCACCAAGCAGCACAGAGTGGAAGAGCTATACGATATTCCAGTTGGTAAGTATGCCACGTGGGCGTAAATCAGTCAGCTAGTAATCACCTCACCTCGAAAGTCCGACCATCGATCATGAACGCGTTGATACGCCGATCGACGATTGAAACTTATCGTCCTTGTCGAAATTTTGTCTTGTGTCTTCAAACTCGAATCGCTACGATTCGTCGAGACATCCGCATCGATCGCTGATCGATCCGAAACGTCTCGAAAAGTACGTAACAGAGTATGCTGCTGCTGCTGTTGCCTGTCCCTATTATTGTTCGTGCATGGTCTTTGTGGCTGTAAGCCTGTGGATGAAATTCGTATGATTCTGGCTTTCAACGGCGAAACGACGAAAGCTGGAGTCTCTTCATACAGAGCCCGTCGTACACGGGTCCATGACTAATGCAGGCGGATTGAATTATTTTAGAGGTGGAATATGAAAATGGTACCAATTTCTCTGTAGGGGCGACGACCGACAACTTGCCACCAGGGGTATTGTACAGAGTCAAGGCCACTTACAAATACAGACGCGAGGACGCGGATGAGTTGTCATTCGACGTGGGCGATATTATTCGGGTGGTGGAGTACGATGATCCGGAAGAACAGGTTCGCATTTTACATAGAATCTATTTTCATCGTCACGATACGTAGCACGACGTGCACGACGTACGTTTCGTTGCTACACTTGAATGCGACCTAATGCGAATCGTTTCGAACTCATCGTAGGAACAAGGTTGGCTAATGGGCATCAAGGAAGGTACGAACGAGAAGGGTATGTTCCCGGCGAATTTCACGAAACCACTGTGAGGACTCTACCAAATTCGTTCGTTACACTTCGATGCTCACTCACTGCGTAACGACGTCGTATTCTACGCGAAGAATACCCAGTTGCAATCACGTACGTTCAAAGTGAGAATCTCGCGCAGTCATCCGAGATACATTCGATCAGATACGTATGGAAATAACGGATGGAAAAAAGCTAAGATAAGACATGGAAACGGAATAAAAAAAAATAACGCATATATACAACGAGAAGGGGACAAAAAATACACGAAACGGGAAGAAGGGAAGGGGTTGTGCGTGTGAAGTATAGTCATGCTGCTTGAGGATGGACTGCGGAGAACCGGAAGCACCCCAAAGTGCCTTGACCCAGCCACTGTCTGTGCCAACGTTATTCATTGTTTTTAATATACTGGGAATTTATCCTCCCACACACACACACACACACACACACACACACACACACACACACACACGCACGCACACACACACACACGCACGC
>NW_017153670.1:56895-60846 GCF_001652005.2 Ceratina calcarata
ATATTGTACGAAACAACTTCGTGACCACTGAAATTAATCGATAAGAATTAATTGTAACGACCAGCGGCTAGTATAAGTAACTCGGAGGGAATCGTCAAATTTCAAAGGAAAAGATAAGAATTACCGTTCATGGTTCGCTTTAGTACTTTATTTAATTGGTGATTCGTGAAAAGATAGTCACAGCAATCGAACAGCGTGTAAAGAGATGACGATACGACCAAACTCGGCGGTATACCTCTCCGTCAGAACGTCGTCACGACGTCGCGGACAATTACGTTTCGATATCATAAGTATAGAAATGACACGACGAGCAATATTAAAAAATTAATAATACAAGCGGAACACATGCATGTCGAGGTTGTTGGGAACGAACAACCGTGCATCCACTCGGTTTCTTCGTATTTTATAAACTTATGAATGCAAAATGTACATGTGCCAACAGTAGCAGCACCAGCAGCACCAGCATATAATGATGCGATATCAGGTACGTACGTACATACATAGCAATACACTAAGTCTTGTCACTCGTTCTTCTTCGGCAAGGATGAGGAGGAGGGCGAGTGCGCGAGCAGCCAAACGCGAGAATCAAGAGATCCGGTACCAAGCCGAACCGAATCGAACGCATCCGAGTGAGAATAAGTAGTAGCGAGATGTAAAGTTTAGTAAAGCGGCGGAGGAGGAATCAATTGTCGTACCATTCATCATTTTCATGTCCCACTATTTTAACGAAACAATAAGTCAGTCATATCTGCATTATCTCGATACGAAACTATAATGGGCGTATGTGTACACTGTACATACGTATATATACATGTATATCTATCGTTTCAATCGTACGTTACACGCACTGGAAGACGACGATAATGAACAATTATTGGTTTCCAACCATCAAGTGTCGCGGTACAGATGGACGATTTTTGTATACTCTTACGTACAAAGTAACGAAAGAATAAATGCGTCTTCGGCATACTTAGAGGTGTACATTCATTATTCTCTTTATCTATTCCTCATGCTTCGAAAACGACTACTTGAAAAAACAATATGACCAATTTTTGTGAACAATTTTTGGCTATATTTCCGAAAAGCCCCGTTCTTCGAATTGGCTGAAACTTTGAAAATAAGTTTTTTTTTTAAAAAAGTCATGATTGCGAGAAGGACTTTTGTCGATTGTAAAAAAAAAATTTTACCATTTAGGTGTCATTGTCTAACAATTAATATTCACGAAAGAAATTCAAAATGTCGAATTTACGTGTATATAAGGGTACGCGGTGCCCGACGGCAATGCTGTCCCCTGACGGGCCTCAAACTTGCCTTCGGGCCGCTACCGCGCAAATCTGCCCCTCCACTTATGCACACTATTGCACTGTATCCGTGTGCTCCGAGCTCGGCTCAACTTCGGTTCAGTAGAGAGAGAAGGCGAAACATCAATCCGTCGCTCTTGCTCCTGATGCCGACTGACGGCTGCGTGCCCGCTTGGATTTTAACACATCAGGAGCAAGAGCGACGGACTGATGTTTCATGTTCTCCTTCTACTGAGCCGAAGTTGAGCCGAGCATGGAGCACACGGATATGGTCCGACAGTGTGCGTAAGTGGAGGGGCAGATTTTCAGTGGCTCTCGTTCTTAACCTGGCATCTTTGCTGAAACCACTACTCGATCGGATATCGACAGTCGATACAAAGAAATGACAGATAGGTTATAAACAGTCGATTTAAAAATTGTTGGCTCAGTTGTTTGTTAGTCGGCGTAAGCAAAACACCGCTATGTAATATGTAGCAATTTGTAAGTATATAATACTGCGGATCGAAATTAATATTGAAAATTAATGCTAAATGAATTTTTAAACGTATGTTATTAAAGATGAAAGTCTATTCTGTCCATTAATACTTCTACTTTTAATAGAATATCGTTAAAACCAAAAATATTATCGATTTTAGAAAGATGTATGACTAGCATTTAACCAAATGTATCGAGATTTCATTTAAGTTGAAATTCAAATGACAATAGAAAATTTATCATTAGTTTTTAAGAAAAGATATTTTTTTTTAATATAATTAGTCATACTTAAAGTGTTTTATAGTGTATTTAAATATAATATATGGGTCATAATTAAATTGTTTTTAATGATTTTATAAGTGTCAGCAGTAACTGGCACATCCGCATTAATACCTACATGTACCCTAAATGGTGGAGGGAAAAGTAGAAGAGGAATTTTGGAATCAGGAATTACCCTTAGAGAAAAGTCGAGCAACATTCTCTATAGTCTTATTAAATCAGACATTACATCACTGAGTAATACATACACGTATATGACCTCGTCACTTTAAAAGCAACTGACTTATGTACACAATTCTCCTTTCTACTGATCTTAGTATTAAAGTAGTGTTTATAATGTGGTTCGACACAAAAATTCATTAAATTCAGAGCAGATGCCTACAATATACGTTCACACAATAGAGGTATGCGAAAACCCAAAAATGTCGTAAACGTTTAGAATTCGCAAAATCTTTCAAATTCCCAAAAATGTCTATTCTACGTGAAATCTTTACCTGTACCGGAAGCCGCGTCCGAGTTCACGGACATTCTACTAATATCCGACGTTCGTGTGATATTCATTATTGTGGAATTCGTTGAAGTGTATATAGATGAATCGTTGCTCGTAACAAGGGTCGTGTTGTCAGGTGGGGAGGTAGTAAGCGTAATATCAGACATAGCCGTCGAATTCGCAAGATGCCTCAATGGTGTATCGCCAACCATGAATGAATCTTCCTATTATGTTTAGGAGGTAAAAGATAAGAACATTCACTAAATGGTCAAGTTTTTATGTGGAAATTAAATTATAGTAGTTTGACAGTCCAAGTACAATATACTCTATACTTCATACAGGTGCAAAAACTTACATCGTACTCCGGTCGCTCGACAAGTTTCTTCGTTTCCCGAAATCTCTGAAGAATTCGTTCATGCGGAGACGTAGTTGTGAACTGGCGAGGATAAGAGAATTCTCTTTTCGAAGGGGTTGTTCCTGAAAACATAATTATTCAGACCTAATTGTTCACCAATTCAAAAGTTTCATCAACTTAATTACTAATCACGAACACTTATTTATTTTTATGTGCCCTTTTTATGTCAGATATAATACGGCGCCTCGTGCTTATACTAACCATCAATTAAATTAATAACTAAAAAAATATATGAATAATGGAAGAAAAGAAAATGGTATCGCGATGGCGAAAAACGCGTAGTAAATAAAAGGTCAAATACCTGTAGGTACTTCGCGTTGCATATCTTGGGTGAAGAACTTATAAATGTCGCTCTCCAGTTGCTCCAACTTTTCGACAACGTTATTGTTCCGCGCGGTAAATTCCGTCATACGAGTTTCTAATTTCTCGGACGTCGCTTTCGTAGTATCGGAGATCTCGATTATTTTATCGTTTATGAACGCTGCCTGGTTATTACTCACATCACCTATCATTACTTGCGACTCCTATTAAAATATTTCATGTTCACAGTATAAATTAAAATTGATCCATACTGGGGGTTACACATACATAATCGATTAAATCTTTAATTTAATTGAACATCAGTCAATAATTGATTCTTAATTCAAATTGGGTTAATTATAACTTAAAATTCAATCGTCAATTGAGATTTCTTCAATTAAGATTTGATATTTAATTATCAATACAGATTTCATGTAATGAAGAATAAGAATTTCTTCATTTGCGAATTTTTTTTAACAAATGAAATGCAATTTTTAATTCTCAATTTGACAAGTTGAATCAAAGATTAAATTTCGGTTCCTAATCGAAAGAAATCGCAGTCAATAGACTCCGGATCTGTATGCAATATAAAACGCTTATAGTGTCAGTTTAAAAAATGTGTTTCACGTAAACATACAAGTATATTAGATCATTTACACATTAAAATAAATATCTATTCAGCTTTTGATATT
>NW_017153670.1:61619-65460 GCF_001652005.2 Ceratina calcarata
GTATGTAAATAGAATAACAAGTGAATAATTTACCTGTTTCGTACTGACAATAACATCGTTCTCAATCCGTTCTATACCCTCTCGTACCTGCTCCCGTAATTCGTTCCTCATTTCTGTGTTCGCATTGTAACTATCCGCCGTTTGATCGTTGAACTCATTACAAAGTTCGTGAAGACGATCACACTTTTCACGTACGTTGGTACAGTGCTTCTCCTCGCTTCTTTTCAAATCATTCAGCTGAGAATAGGCGTTTTCCATCATCTGAAAACAAATGTACAATTCTGACTCTAGATTTCGCATACGATGAAATATTTTAACTGTTGCGAGTGTTCGTGTATTTTAAATATGCTTTAGTAAGGGTAAAGATGAAAATCTATTAGCTGTTGAAACCCGAAAGGGAACTGCAAAGACGATACTAACTAACTAGTTTTTACATACGAAATTACTTTTAAATGGTTCATTAAATTTCTAATGCCGTATACGCCTGACCCTCCTTTTATACGGTAAAAGCGAATCGAATAAACGAACATCGAGTAAAAAAAATAAGTAATACAAATACTGATTACAGAATCGTGTTAATAGAGACCGCGTAATTTTTATTTATCATCGTAAATTTAACTTAGATTCGTGTAAAAAAATACCATGTAAAAAGAATGTCAGGCGTATTGTTTCTTGTACCTCCGAGAACAATTGTTGCTTCTCAGTCGATTTCTGCATTTCACGAATAATCTTCACGTTTTCTTGAACGTTCAGAACATTTTCGCACGTTTCATTATAAATTTTAAGCTGCTGCTCGCATGAAGAATCTATGAGCTTGTTAATTGTTTCGGAGGTTTCTTTCAATTTTTCAAACACTGAGTTTCTCATAGCCATCAAGTTTGTTAAGATATCGTTGTTAATCATATCTTCGACACTTGCGGCTAATTCCAGAAACTTCTTACTTATTAATTTGTTTTGAGATTCCATCGTTGTCACTTGGTTCGTTGCTATGATTTGTGCTTCATTTTGAAGGTGCGAGTACTGAAATAAGTAAGAAATAATTGAAATCCACGGACATTGTCTCTTAAATTACGTTTTTAAATCAGGGTTGTAGATTTTTTATTCGTCTAATTGATAATTAACGATTAAATTTGGGATGAGACGACTGAGAGAAAGAAAATAATGGAAATTAATAGAAGAGCTTCTCTTTCTCTATCGGTTTGTGAGAGAGAAAGACAAAAATTCATCCAAAGTTCGTTTTCATCGATCAACGACGACTTTCGCAGACAAATGTTATAAATCATGTTCTTTAATTCTTTCATTCGAGACTTCAACGAATAGCAATTTATTTTAATTTTCTCTTATACGTTATGTAGTACACTAAGTCCTTTAATATCCCACAGAAATTTAAGTTCCTCTGTACGATATTACAAAAGTTATCCGTTTTTAAATGTATCCGAATATTGATGAGTCACTATGTATCTTATGTATAACGGAAAGTGAGAAATATTATGTGGTTCGCTATTGTAAAGAAACGTTTGAATTATACGTACGGATTCGTTTATGTTGCTCACTAGATTATTGGTTTCAGGCAAGTGTTCTTCGGATAATACCGTGGATAATTGATTACCTATTCGTTGCATGTTCTCATAGATAAAAAACGTTTCCATATCTAATGAAAACAGCAACAGAAATGGAAATAATTAAAATAAATATGCAAGCACTAAATAAAAGATTTCAAATAATACGGTTCAACATTAAATAACAGAATCTACTTTTGAGTTCATTTTCACATTCTCTCTTACTAAAGAAAACTAAAGAAAAACGGTTGTTTCATTACCGAGTTCACTCGTCATTGATGTAAAAGACTCCTTCAACTCTTCCGTATATGCTAATACATCACTTTGAATTCCTCGCAGATATTCGCAAACGTTATTTCGGAATCTTTCGCCTTGGGCCTCGAGCGCTCGTTCCGTTTCGCTAGAAGCAAAAATAATGGTACAATTCATTTTACTTTGTAGAACTAACTATATAGCCTGCATTAGAACGGTTCACGAATTTCGATAAATACAAGTAATATAATCACTTTTTGGGAGGGTATAAAGATGAGAGGTAGAGAATAGAGGTGTCGAAATATTTCAATCTTCGGGTAGTTCGATGATCAAACCGAATCGAGACTCGGTTTCTGATCCGGTCCGAAAACTCGAGAGAACCGAATGGCACGAAAGAATCGAGTATACATATAGAACTTTCGTAGAATTTTATGAACATGTATTCGAATGATATTCATTTTCCTATAATTTATCATACCTTCTTCTTATTCTTTTATTACTTATGAAAGAACCTAATCAACCCGGATACACCGGGCATTTTCATGAAATTTGCATGTGAATTGAATCTCAAAAAGTATTTGACACTTATTATAGACAGTCGTTCATGTCGAAAGGTTGATAGTTCAACTACTTTGTTGTACATATAACATTCAATACCCGCCGAGATTTTCTTTACATACTTTCTTCATTAATACTTTAACACACATTTTTCATACTTCAACCGATGGCCGTTTGACGTAATTTTGAGTATTTTTTTTACTATATTCTTATCTTTTACATTTATGTAATATCTTATACTGAGTATTTCTGTATTATGTTTTTTCTACTAATATTAGGTGGCTAAATTAAATTGTGAGAAACATAAAAATATACACACTACGTTTTGCTCTCTTTTGCATTTTCATATGCTACTTCATACAAATTTTCCATCACACGTCTCATTTATTACTAGGATACGCATCGACATTAGATACATGTTTTTAATAATTGCAAGAAATGTGAAAAAGACATTTTTCAAATTAATTATTTAATTCAGTAGTTAAAAAACAGCACATGATCAAATATTAATGATTGCTATGTAGTACGTATTCAGAAAGTAGTATATTTAATATACATTTCTAATGTGGATATGCACGAAGCATAGAATGCACGATCTATTTATTTGGATTTTTCGATTAAAAATATTCGTCTACTGTAAGCTATTACTCTGCATTTGAATTAATCAGTGGGGTCATTGTAGTGCTCTGTTTAATTTGAGCAGCTTACCTTTTACAAACTACCCGATTCCGTTCGAACTGCCCGATTTATTCGAGCTACTTGGTTTACTCGAACTGTTCGGTTTATTCGAATTATTTGATTCTTTCGAGCCTCTCGGATCTATTGAATACCCGACACAGTATGTTTATTTGAACCAAGTAATACTCGACTAGATTTTCTGAGTATTTTCACACCTCTGGCGAAAAGACGAAATACAGGAAACTGTGAATAAATAATAGTATAATCACTTTTTCCGAGCAATTTTATCGTGCAATTTGTAGGAGTCCTCCGTCGCTGTGTTCGCGACATTTAACAAAGTTTGCCCATGATTCAACAAAGACCGCTCCGTGTTCACGTATTTCTCCACGAGATACTTCTGCTCGTCGCGTTCCTGCGCACTCAACTTCAACCGCTGGTTCGTTGTGTCTAAGGCAGCCGAGGCGTTATTCAATTTCATCTTGACCTCGTGCAATTTTTTCGTCTGCTCCATATTTTGCAATTCCAGCTGTTTGAATAGTCTCTGCGAAAAATGTAATCGGTAAATGAAAATAGATATACATCAGTGGCTCGGTATTAAAAGTGTCCTACTAGATGAAGACCATGCTTTTCGCGCAATTTTGCATATGTTTAAATGATTGTATAATTTCGTTACTCTTGTATGTATTAATGATGAAATGTTTCATTATGTCGTTTTGGTTCTTTTTTCTTTTTTCTTATAGAACGTTTTACTTTATTTTACAGTTTTTACGTATCAAAATAATTTTGTATACTTT
>NW_017153670.1:66326-72419 GCF_001652005.2 Ceratina calcarata
TTAATATACATTTCTAATGTGGATATGCACGAAGCATAGAATGCACGATCTATTTATTTGGATTTTTCGATTAAAAATATTCGTCTACTGTAAGCTATTACTCTGCATTTGAATTAATCAGTGGGGTCATTGTAGTGCTCTGTTTAATTTGAGCAGCTTACCTTTTACAAACTACCCGATTCCGTTCGAACTGCCCGATTTATTCGAGCTACTTGGTTTACTCGAACTGTTCGGTTTATTCGAATTATTTGATTCTTTCGAGCCTCTCGGATCTATTGAATACCCGACACAGTATGTTTATTTGAACCAAGTAATACTCGACTAGATTTTCTGAGTATTTTCACACCTCTGGCGAAAAGACGAAATACAGGAAACTGTGAATAAATAATAGTATAATCACTTTTTCCGAGCAATTTTATCGTGCAATTTGTAGGAGTCCTCCGTCGCTGTGTTCGCGACATTTAACAAAGTTTGCCCATGATTCAACAAAGACCGCTCCGTGTTCACGTATTTCTCCACGAGATACTTCTGCTCGTCGCGTTCCTGCGCACTCAACTTCAACCGCTGGTTCGTTGTGTCTAAGGCAGCCGAGGCGTTATTCAATTTCATCTTGACCTCGTGCAATTTTTTCGTCTGCTCCATATTTTGCAATTCCAGCTGTTTGAATAGTCTCTGCGAAAAATGTAATCGGTAAATGAAAATAGATATACATCAGTGGCTCGGTATTAAAAGTGTCCTACTAGATGAAGACCATGCTTTTCGCGCAATTTTGCATATGTTTAAATGATTGTATAATTTCGTTACTCTTGTATGTATTAATGATGAAATGTTTCATTATGTCGTTTTGGTTCTTTTTTCTTTTTTCTTATAGAACGTTTTACTTTATTTTACAGTTTTTACGTATCAAAATAATTTTGTATACTTTGTATATCTTGTTTGTGTAGTTCAAATATATTTTTGTAAAGGGTAGCAAAAGGTCATTGGCCGTTGATATCGAAAAGGGAATAATAAAGGCAATTATTTAATTTCTATGTACGGAATTATTTAAAAAAATGTATTTTCTAATCCCACGTTTATAGTTTCATTACTAACTTTCATTTAGAATAAACTTTTACGTAAAAACTGATAATGCAAAATAGCATTATGTTTCAATGATCGCGTAAAGAATTTCGCAATACATTTTAACAATACTGCAGAGTCTCAGGCAATTTTATTTTCATTTTGAGTCAGTTTCAGCAGAAGAAAGTTGACAAAAGAAAGAGACAAAATGTAGAATAGAAGAGATAAGATTAAGAAGATGAAGGAAATGGCGAGGGGACGGAATGCGGAACGTACGGACGGACAAATTGTAAGCCAAGTCCATTTTTGGACCAACAAGCTGAAATAAAATTATATCAATATACATATATACATATATGTACCTCTTTATCTGCCATAGATTTTTCAAGCGCTTTTATGTGATTGATCTTCGCCTCTATTTCCTTGGTTTGTTGTGACATCAGTGACTGCAACTGTCTGTAATTCTCGTCAGCTAGATACACACCAGTTCTCTCGCGTGTTGCCAACAAATCCCTCTGCAATTTCTCTATCTCCTCTGTGTATTGTTTCAAAAACTCCTTCTTCGACAGCTTCTGATTTATCTCCGGCCGGTTCTTAATATTCTTCGCACGATGAGCGTAGTCCAATGTCGATATCGTTTCATCGACGTTAACACTCGCCGGTGATATAGTCGCAATTATGGAAGTCTTCGTCCGACCACCCAACGACTCTTGCAACAATCTCGTTAATTTTGATTCTCTGCAGATGAATAACAAGAACAGATATTAAGCTTCAGCAGCAACAATGTACGAATATAATAAGATTATAAATAGACGGCGGGTTCTGCTGCATTTATAGAAAAATGATATCGGTAGAAAACGTAGAAAATGTGTCTATAATAAAATTCATGATACGAGATCAAAAGTCAAATACATATTACTATTTTTAAAGGATTAAACAAGTTCCTATCTAGATTTCATTTCTTAAATTGATATCACAAATGCTTTCTTTTGCATAAAAAACTCGCAGTCTAATTATAATATACTAAGAAAACGAAGTTTGAACTGATACAGGAAGCTTTAATATTAGTAGTTAATGAGCGAAGAAAGGCAAATAATGTCGCATTCCTAGGTCGTTTCCCGCTGCTTTTTATGCCTATAACAAACTTTGCACACTCTCGTTACTCATGAGATTATGACCACGAATATGACTCGTAATATCCACGTTTGGCATGAAATTATGATCACGAGGTTCGACTCATGATAATCACGTTTGGTACAAAATTCTGATCACGAGTCATACTCATTAAAATACAGCAAAGGGTTTATAAATATACGTAGAAGTCAATGTAGATTGATAATAAACGATATTTGTTACACCTGTAAGGAATATGAAGTGTTCTTTCCACAAGAGCTGTTATAACTCTACCCAGAGTTAACAGGGACTGATTAATACTACCAGCTTCCTTCGCCCTTCTGTCGACGGCACCCGATCTCCCGACGTTCTCACTGCCTGCCAAATCAACCAAGTTCAGTTTTCCCGTCTTTAACACATCGTCTCCTTCAGCTGTGCTCTCCTTCATGTGAACCGTAATCGAGAATACTGTGTGCGAACGGCTGTAATCATTATATTATATATATCTTCAGCTATATCTTACGCTATATTAATTGTAAGATTCGACATTAATATTTTAAGTACATTTTCAAACAAAGTGAAACATCTATCAAAGTTGAGTTAATATTGCCATTTCTAGAAATGTTTATCTGAAATGTATTTTTTCATTGACTTATTTTGTTTGAAATTTTGTCTCAAATTCTACTCTATCTTTTCACTTATTCATTTTGTTCATTTTGCATGAAAATCTACAGTTATAAAGGATGAAAACAATTACCTAGATTGAGCATTCATCAACGTAGCAGTGGTTTGCCTCTTTTCTGATCCCTTCTCAAGAATTCTGTAAACTTCGTTCTTATTTTGAATTGTGATTTCCTCTAAACCGTGTATAATTATAGCACCCTTCTTCGATGCGTCTTCATATAATCTGTTATAAAATAATGAAAAACATGTATTAATATATCCTTGAAAAAAGAATAAATGTCAATAAATTATCTTAGAAACATTAAATACAGTGAAATCTATAAATATTAGTACACATTGAAAAATTGAATGACTGTTTCAANGATCTAAATAAATTACATGCATGTAAAAAGTTTCATTAAAATCGATTGACTCTGCTATCACTACAGATTTAATAAAACGTATTCTAAAATCAAGATGCGATGTTATTGGGACTCCATGAAAAATGATATTAGGAATTATGATATTTCATCTTACACGTCGTGTCAGATAAATAAAATTAATGTGAATTTGATGAAACAACCCTTGTGGTCACCAACGAAACACCTGAGAACGACCCTTTGAGACATTACCCTTAGATATAATAGGTACACTACTTTTAAGTGAATCAGAAAATTAAATCCTAACAATACAGGTGTTACCGTGAAAGACCAAAATTAGACGATGTCAACATTCTCCGTTGAAAGACCGAGGTTTCTGGTTATATTATACATTTGAACCATCAGCGACTGTTTGAACAGTGACACAGGATCTCACAAAATTTAGCTTCGCGGAAGATATATGCAATCATGAAGTAATTACAATCTGATAAAATTTTAAAACATATTTTTTGGAGATCTAAGGATATTATATGCATGTACAAAGTTTAACTAATAAAAAGATTAAAAGTTGTGTCTTTTTCTTCGTAAATCCACCTGCAACAGTTTCCTTTAATTTTTTGTTTTACATCGTATAAAAGACTAATCTCTTTAACACCGAAACAAAAATTAAATCGTTAGGTCCACTATTGAGAAAAGTTAATCAACTTTAAAAGCTCTACAAATATTTATGTACTTCACTGTACATTTTCATTTTATTTACCTCATCTTAGAGCTATCACCATTAGGTGATAGAAGATCAAATAGCTCTTCGTTGTAGAGTTCAAGAAAGCTGACACGGATATTGTACTCCTGTGCTTTCAGTAATTGCAGTTTGTCAAACAAATGGCTGATTGCACGTGGTATCATACCAGCAGATGAATCCTGCAATTATACATTTATCATTCCTTTTATTCTTTCATAATACATTTTATAATGTAACACACATCTTAAAGTGTAATGTACATGTTATAATTTCAACTCATTGGCGTAAATCTCAATAATTGCATGTATGTACCTTGAAATTAGAGAAAAATAAGCCAGTAAGTAGAGATTGTAACGTGAACAGAAATTGGAAAATCTACTACATTTATTGTTCTAAATAATAGTTGTTTTTATGATTTAAATATTGTAATGTGCAGTCTACTTTAGATATTTTCTATTGTTTTTTGCATTACATGCAGTATTTATATGTACTTCTTTGCATATTTAGTTTTCTTATAAATGCATACAATCAGCAGTTTATATATATTACTGTAACAACTATGATTTTATATCATTGACTTACAGCTTGCCAATTTAATGTACTACTAAAGTCGGAGTCTCCCTCCATCGTGAATGTCTTGCCAGTACCCGTTTGACCATATGCCAATACCGTGCAATTATATCCAGCCAATACATGTTCCACCAAAGGGCTAATAACAATATTGTACAGCTCAATCTATAAATGAAACATTAATACAATGTCCATGAATGTTGATTTACAAGTACATAGGGAAGACATGAACGTGAAATGTTCATAAATATACAAGGAAAACCTAAATGTCATACCTGTTTTGATGAGGGCCCAAATACATGATCGAATCTGAACTTTTTTGAAAACTTGTCGTGAAGACGTTCATGTACTATCAGTTCTTTGTCATTTGGAATTTCTATTATATTCTTGGACTTATTGTTCTTCTCCAAATCATTTATAGGTCTGACGAAGACAAAAAAAGTAATACAGATTGAGAAGTTGACCGAGTCACAACGTAGAATATTTTGAAGCATATATAATACATTTGTGAACTTGCTTCAATTCAATGTTCCATTTCAAATCATTTGTATATACTTACTATTTACAATACTTAGAATATTTAGAAATATGTAAAACGTAAATAGAAATAAAATATTTTGGAAACTGTCTGAGATTTACTGTTCCCTTCCAAATTCTTTATAACCATTGACAGAAACAAATGGAAGGATAAAGATTAAAAAGCAGAGTGACTGTGCAGAATATTATACGGCATATAAACACAATAAAACGGAATATTATAGAAGCAAAGAGTTCTTAAATTCTTGTATAAAGTTTCGATAAAACAATTATTACTCACCTGACACGTGCGAATACTTGGATATGTTGACCTCTGTCTCTCTCCTTTTTTTCACTTTTCGTATCGTTCATATTTGTTCTAACTTTTAAAGCGGTCACTTCGTAAAGAGGAAAATCTTTCCTCCAAATAAAAGTAAATAGCGTTACCTGTTGCGAACTATGGATACGTTACGTTCCGACTCAAACAACGTTAAATTCAAACTGTTGGTAGCTTGTATTGCCGATAGGGAGCATTGCCGTTGTTATGAGTTAGTCATAGACTTAGGAGTTTAGAGAAAGTGAATTAAAGCCATAGAGATAATATAAATAGAGGAGGGCAGTGATGTAAGATTTGCGGAATTTCGATCGCCGCGCGTACGGTGAGGAAAAGTGGAACTAAAAGTCTTGATGTAAGATTTGCGGATTTTTCCGCCCATAGCGTAGACCCAGTCTAGAATGCTGTTATGTCTTAGCTTTAAAGTTTGAACCTAGCCGCGCACGTAATTTGAACGGCGTACCACTACACGCGTAATTTTTCCGTATACCTCGTGTCTCGTGGATCCTTCGATGACCAGCAAACGCTTTCGCCTCAGCTCCTTCGTTTTCGCGTAAAGGGGTGCAAACGAGTCACGCTCAGCGATTGCACGTGCATATATAATTTTTTTTTAACAGCCATAAACATTTCAATGAATTTAACGAGATAACTGTATGTACTTTATATAATAACAATAATGAAAGTTGAATAATTAGTATGAAAAAATAATCTTATAT
>NW_017153670.1:73389-73925 GCF_001652005.2 Ceratina calcarata
TTTCTGTAATATTTAAACAATTTCTTAGTTGCTCTTGCATGTAAGTTTTGTTTTAATCCTATGTTTTCGTCACGAACGTGGCATACGGGCCGCGGCAACGCACGAGGCGGTTATCGCGCTCCTGCCCGCCTTGTATACGAACGCTCTAGTTGGTCGGTAATTTTTGTTAATAACTCGACAACCACGCCTCGGACTTTTTTGCAAAGGAAAAAATTGTTTAAAATCACCATGGCTCCTCCCCATTTCAAAGCCTAACACTAGTTCTGGGACACCCTGTATATGTACCTCTTTATCTATCATAGCTTTTTCAACCGCTTTTATGTGATTGATCTTGGCCTCTATTTCCTTGGTTTGTTGTGAAATCAGCGACTGCAACTCTCTGTAATTCTCATCAGCAAGATAGACACCAGTTCTCTCGCGTGTTGCCAACAAATCCGTCTGCAATTTCTCTATCTCCTCTGTGTATTGTTTCAAAAACTCTTTCTTCGACAGCTTCTGATTTATCTCCGGCCGGTTCTTAATATTCTTCGCACGAT
>NW_017153671.1:0-937 GCF_001652005.2 Ceratina calcarata
GGTTCGCGCAATTTACGAATCGTGTTACAGCGAAACCGTGTTATAAGATGCCGTGTTGAAGGAGGGCTACCTGTATATGCTACGGTGGACCCCTTTCCCGAATTGACCGTAAGGTGCAGCACTTTCGTTGTGGTCCCACGAGAGAACAAAGGCATGAGCCCTCTCGTTTTCTGTCGTTTTCTCTCTGGTAGTATTAATACAATTAGATTTTTATAACATAGAATAAGTAACATTGAAGTAAATTAAGGATTTGATACGATTCATTTTAATTACGTGCATATGTTTCCAAAAGGGTTATAATGAGCAATAAAATATAATGAAGTGACCAACCTACTTTGATTATAAGCACGACCACCTAGTACGAATAGGAATAATAGAAACATAATTAAAAACGACAGCGTTAAAAATAGTAGTATCGGTAAATTTAAGGATGGTAAAGTAATTTAAAGATTTTTCAAAGCATATGAATGCGTTTTAGGCGTTACGTTTTGATAAAACATGTACGAGTGTCGATGTTTGAATTTAAATTGATATAAAGGACTATTTTCGATAAAACATAAAAGTTGTTCATTAATTTTAATAAATATTGAACGTAAAACATCGAACAATGACATTCTATTGATAGTGTAATTTCTGTGTATTGCTATAATTATCTTATTTAATATGCCACATTTTGGAAATGGAATACAAGAAAATTATTATTACATCAAGAGGGATTCAATCAGATAAAGAAAAGGATCATTATCATTGTAATTTTCCCAGCCACAGTAATTGGCCATGGCTGAGAACTTGGAAAGTGAAAAGTACCCTTTACACAAATGCATATTTCAAGGGGATGTTAAAACCTTAAGTTCCTTAATCAGATCTTATAACATTGCCGAAAAAGATAAACAAGGTTGCTATTACTATCAACATGATATATCATTCTGTGTAAACT
>NW_017153671.1:2873-5003 GCF_001652005.2 Ceratina calcarata
CATTATATTATTGTCATACATGGTAATTACAATTATGTAATATGTGGATCCTTTCAGTGCCACTTGTGTCTCGTGTACTTCCTTCTGATGTTTGTAAAATACATAAAAGTGGAGCATCTATTAGAATGGATACCACTTTAGTAGATTTTAATGACATGAGATGGGAAAGAGGTGACATATCATTCATTTTTAACGGTGATCAAAAGCCAAGCAAATCATTAGCAGTACTTGATAACAAAGCAAAACGTTATCAACAAGTGGTTTGTGAGGTCAAATTACTTTCTATCAGCAGCATTTATGTTAAAGGATGATTTTTCATATCATATATTCATCTTTCAGGGAACAGAGGCAGAAATACAAGACGAAGTTGATATTCTTATGTCTAGCGATATCATGGCGGCACAAATGTCAACAAAAAGCATTACACTTTCAAAAGCTCAGACAGGCTGGATATTTCGTGAAGACAAAAGGGTAAGCCAGCATTTTTGGTTTTACCTATAATTCCTCTCCCCCTTCTCCCGTTCTTGTCTTAAAATTAGTTTGAGATGTGTCTAAAATATTTAATAAAGGAGATGGTAGGACCTTTCCACGCGGATTTTTACCAAATCAATGGAATGGTTTTGGAAAGTAGAAAACGGCGAGAACATTTAAGCGAAGAAGATTTGCAAAAGAATAAGGCTATTATGGAGTCATTAACAAAAGGAAGTTCACAGGGATTTGCTAATGGAAAGGTAAAGGAAGTAATCGAGTCCTGTCATGTTATTTAAATTCAACCAATTGATTACTCTAGCCTCATGTTAGAAGAGCATCGTTAAACCCACCACCGGAATCAGATATTACTTGGGAAGAGTATATTATGGCTCCACCTGGTCAATGTCCGCTACTTGGGAGGAATCTTGTCTACAAGGAAAGTAGTAAATCTTTCAAAGCAACAGTTGCCATGAGTCCAGATTTTCCACTAACTGTCGATATGTTACTTAACGTTTTGGAAGCAATAGCGCCGTTCAAACATTTTAGTAAACTGCGAGAGTTTGTTCTTATGAAATTGCCGCCAGGGTTTCCCGTTAAGATTGATATACCCATTTTACCCACAGTGACAGCAAAAATCACATTTCAAGAGTTTGCCTTTTGCGATAATATAGATCCGAAATTATTTCAAATACCGCCAGATTACATTGAGGATCCTATGAGGTAAACTCAATAAACCTATATTTATATTAAGTTCTTTTTTCTGAAGTTCAGAAATGATCCAGCTCGAAATTTTATTATTTGAAACTATTACTAATAAATTTCATCCATTTATTTAGATTTCCAGGCTTATGACAGCTTTATATGATAAACAGAACTCAAGTCAATTATCACATTGAAGAGAAAGACATTTACAAAAAATTGTTTGCAAATAACCATTTGGCTTTTGAATTATTTCAAATATATGGCTGCCAGGATGGTCTCCCTAAAAGTTACAAAGTACTTTTTTAAAAAAGAATGCTTTGACTTGGAAGGTGAAATATAGCATACATTCTTGACGATAAATATGCACAGCAACAGTTCAAGGGACGGCATACATTATTTATAAAATTGTGTGCTAAAGAAGAAAGCAACTTAGACTTATGCACGTTGAGATATACATTCTACACTGCGGACTGGATCAAGAATACATCTTACTTTACTTCAGTTTCAGTTATGAATTTCTTTTTGCATTTAGTAACTGATATTAAAAAAGAAAGTATTTTAGTTCTACCTACAAATGTTTATAATATTCATTTATTTTATTTCTTTTGATCAGTGTATTTTTGATTACTAGCAAGTTTCTTGTGGAAGCCAGTATTATAAATAAATTCTTTTTGGATATCATGTTTATTAGTTTAACATACATTATCACTTAGCGAGTAGTGCAAGAGTCAATACACTGTTTACAATATTTCCTGAGTTCCACTTCAAAACTCAATATATTGTTGCCAAGAATGACGTAATGTTTCGTTTGCTAGTGTGTGGTACTATGGCAAGTCATATTTTAATATTTCATTTTCTTCCAATTTTCGTTCCAACGATATTAACTAATCTTTTGATTACTTCAGTTATTATAATAATGAAAGAAGTATATAATGTTTATTCATATAAGACGTATTG
>NW_017153672.1:0-256 GCF_001652005.2 Ceratina calcarata
ATACGAATTGCACGCGTCGTATATCAGACGAAAATTGCAATGTAAGCTTTATGGTTGTCGAATTAATCATGATGTAAAAACATAAGGTGTGTTCTTCCGGCATGTGTCGCTGTTTGCGCCTTCCACTCATCGGCCATATGGGAAGTACGATAATCTATTGTTTATTTCAAACACGCATATTATATTACTCTTCGAGAACCAAATTTGTGACATGTTTACGATTTTTAAATTCGCTCTGTTTTAATATGAAGTGTGA
>NW_017153673.1:0-256 GCF_001652005.2 Ceratina calcarata
AGAAGGCAGGACCAGGGGTCTCAGAATTTATGCCTCGGCCGGAAAGTGGGGACAACGCGACCATGGTGGGGACTGGTACTCGATAGGTTCGCTTCGCGAAGGCGCATGAGGAGGATAGTAGTGGGAATCGAAATACAGGCGAAAAAGAGGGGAAGTGAGCCGTGTGGGATAAATTCTGAGACCCCTGGCCATGAGCGTGCTGTGATCCCCCACTCCGTCTCCCGGGGCGCCGTCGTCGGCCTCCGTCGGATTACAC
>NW_017153675.1:0-256 GCF_001652005.2 Ceratina calcarata
CAATTAAATAGTTTTATCCCATATTCTTCAGGGTAATTCATCAAATATTACCACCTCGTGGTTCGACGTTATTGAAATAATGTTAACTTCGAGGATATTAATTAAGTAAAATATAAAATAAAGATTATGCAAAAATAAGAATTATAGGACATGTTAGACAATGTAGACAGTTGCAAGTCACGTACAGTTCAATAAAAAAAATGCCAAAACAATGTATTACAATATTAGAAATTATGCGTTAAAAATTCCTTATGAC
>NW_017153676.1:0-256 GCF_001652005.2 Ceratina calcarata
TTTTTTTTTTAATTGTTTTATTTAAAAGGAACGAACACCGGTACGAGGAAAAAAAGGAATGACGAGAAAGGGAAGAGATTTCTCCGCACGTCGAACGAGAAATCTCTTCCTTGTTCGAATCGATTCGTTTCTGATTCGTTTGTAAGACACATGTGCAAAATGGGGGTGCGGATAGGTGAACAATGGGCGGTCATTTTTTATATATAAATATATAAATAAATATATAAATATATTATATATATATATACATACACAC
>NW_017153677.1:0-256 GCF_001652005.2 Ceratina calcarata
CTCATTACAGTCGTACTCGACAACTGATTAAAATGTGCCACGGTTATTGTGAAATCAAGGTATACGTGAATTACGACCCACTGGTGTACATCACATCAGGCAGCACGAAACGTAGAAGGGAATGTTTTGCAGCGCTGAATTGTTAGGAAGCACTGTTTATTGTCGCCAACGTTTTTTTAAGAGTAATCAAAGACAGTCAGGTTTTTTCTTTTTACAATTCTATGGTAAGGTCTCGAACAGCGCGCGCCCAGCAGGA
>NW_017153678.1:0-256 GCF_001652005.2 Ceratina calcarata
ACATATGTATTTAGTTTATTCTGTAAATAGTGCAAGTTTTATACATGTTATGGACGTCCCTAAAATATAAATAGATAGTCGATTTCGCTTACATTCTTCTCATTTTGTTCTTGCAATCGTAAATACATCTGTTAGATGACTGCTGTAAATTCGTTTCCTTAATGTAATTTCGTTTGCTTGCAAACTTCTCAGCTTGTGCTTTGCATATTCTTTGGAAATGCAAACAATTGTTTCAGCTTGTTAATACATTAACGTG
>NW_017153679.1:0-256 GCF_001652005.2 Ceratina calcarata
TTGTGGCACCACCCCGTCATATCGATGGAGGAAGGGCAGTTACCTCTGACATGACCGTAGGCCCAGCACTTAAAGCACTGGGCTGGTCCAGGATCGAGCAGGTGCACGTTAGCCACAGACCAAAAAATTTGCACTGAGCGTCTGGATACTAATTTAAATACAGCGGCCTCATCACATTTACACCATAGCGTGGCGCTACCACGAGGATTTTGACGGATCGGGCCTAGGATAAAATTTTCGTTTTTGCCGCATATGG
>NW_017153680.1:0-256 GCF_001652005.2 Ceratina calcarata
ATGGCGGCAGTAATTTATGTTACTGTATTATCTCCGTCCACAAAACTCCAAGTGATGTCACTGGTGTGCTCCAAAACGAGAGTAGCACCGCTTAAGAAAATCACAATCCCGAGAATGGAGCTTGCCGCAGCAGGCCTGTTGGCAAAGCTCATGCATTATGTCCAAGCTAGACTCAAACTCAATATAAGGAACATTTACTTATGGACGGATTCTCAAGTTACTCTCACGTGGATCAAATCACATCCTTCACGGTGGA
>NW_017153681.1:0-256 GCF_001652005.2 Ceratina calcarata
CCCAAGCGTAGGGCTGAGTCTCAACAGATCGCAGCGCGGTAACTTCTCTACCGAGTACAACACCCCGCCAGGTACCTAAGTAGTCTATATACGATTCCGAGTCTCGACGTCGAACTTTGAGTACCCACGATCGACCGTTAGAGCGCCGTGGTCATCGATCGGCGAGATCCGGACGACGAGTCCAGAGATGCCCGTATGGCAAACTGGGGCCCGTACGCTGACCGACCAACGAGGACCGGCCACCTAGTAGTGTCAC
>NW_017153682.1:0-466 GCF_001652005.2 Ceratina calcarata
AAAAAAAAAGTTTTATTAAAATTATTAGTAATAGAAATAATAATTTATATTTTTTGTCAACCCCCTCCCCCTCCCCATCCTTCTCGTCGTCCGCGGGCGCATCGTGGCCAGCCGCGTTGTTGGGGCATCCAGAACTGCGGATGCTGCTGTTGTTCCTGCTGTTGTTGGTGCTGCTGCAACAACAACTGGAGGATACGAAGCCGCTCCCGACGTCTCTGCCGGTATTGCCGACATCGTTCCCTTCTGTTGTCTTGTAAGATATACGAATATGTATATTATACATTGAAATCTGCAAAGTTACACTTATTATAAACAGTATTTGATAATGTACGATGGCAACTTCGTTCGTTTGTTGCCGACACGCGAATACCGTACGCGGATTAATTCCTCGGAGGAGGTTGTAAAGCTCCTCTTTCCAATGTGGTTCGTGGATACTCGCGTTCCGATACTTTCATAAATTAATTTG
>NW_017153682.1:1068-2393 GCF_001652005.2 Ceratina calcarata
TATTTTTCCCATCGATAGGCCAGTAAGTTTGTCGCACATTATAAAGGGTTGACGTGACACCTGCGTGATGATTTTGAATATGAGCATCACATATGATTAGGTCGGTCACGTGGTTTCCTTTCGGCAACAAAATCGGATGTTTTTGCGCAAACGATAGCTCCGAGTTCTGTAAACGCCCTCCGACACGGAGCAATCCCCGTTCGTCGAGGAAAGGGTTAAGTGATCGGAGTTGACTCTTCAGATGTATTCTTCCGCTTTCGAGGTCTTTGATGTCCTTCTCGAACGTGGTGAATTGGGTCAGCTTATGCTATAGCGACGATACGCAATTCGGCCTCGTGCAATTCTTCGATGGTCAATGATCCAGCGATGCGTCGACGAAAACGAAGACAGTACGCAACGATTCGCGTGAGCCTTTTGATACATGAATACCGGGTAAAGATCTCGTCGCTCCGAACGATCGAGCTTAGGAGACATGTGACACTTTTGGATTCAGGTACCTCGTTTATCAAACTGAATCTTGACTCTGGCCATTTTGTTTGATCGTTTGCAAGCCACTTAGGACCGTGAAACCAGAATGTGTTGCGATAAAATTGTGCGGGCATGATGCCTCGCGAAATCAAATCAGCTGGATTGTCTTCCGATTTGATATGCCGCCACATTTGCGTATCGGTTTTGCCTTGTATATCGGCTACGCGGTTCGCTACGAAAGTTTTCAATGTATTAGGCTGTTTGTTGACCCAATTGAGATCGATTGTGGAGTCAGTGTAAAAACACTTCTTGGAAATCACGCGAGATCGCCTTTCGAACGGAGGCGTATAAAGATGCCAAGAGTGTGGCCCCGCATAACTCTAACCGTGCGAGAGTAATCGTTTTCAAAGGCGCGACGCGAGATTTTGCGCAGAGTAGATGGACTTCGATGTGTCCCATCTTATCTATTGTCCGGACGTACAGACACGCTCCATATGCTTGCTCGCTGGAGTCGCAAAATCCGTGGAGTTCGATGCGTTTGCAGCCTCGTTGGGTTACGTGACTGTTGCACTCCATATTGTTTAACTCTTGCAATTGCGCTGCATACGTGGTCCATTCGGTATGGAGGCTAGCAGGAAGCGATTCATCTCAATTGATCTTCAATTGCCAAAGACGTTGCATTAGGATTTTGGCGACAACTGTGACGGGTCCAAGGAGTCCTAATGGATCGAATATTTTGGCAATTGTCGACAGAATGTTTCGCTTGCTGATTTTGTTGTTGTTTGGGACTTAGACCGTGTAGCGAATTGTGTCATTCTTCGCGTCCCACGTTACTCCCAAAGTCTTCATCACGGCGG
>NW_017153683.1:0-256 GCF_001652005.2 Ceratina calcarata
TACCGGTACCCCCCTGGCGAGACAGCCCGCCCAAACTTGGGCGGACTCCAATCCCAGGGGGCAGGATATCCCCCCATCAGATCGTGCGCAGAAGGCGCCGCAGCGCAGTAGGGCCACGCTACTGCGCCGCACATCCCGGGATCGCCATAGACAGACGGTCAGGGCCCCCACCCTGACCGTCGACGACCCCCGCGGTGCCCTTGCATCTGCGATGCATCAAAGTGCATCCCATCTGCACGGGCACCGCGCATACCCC
>NW_017153684.1:0-256 GCF_001652005.2 Ceratina calcarata
ACTTCTACAGAAGATTCATTCGAGGAGCAGCTGAGATCCAAGCTCCGTTGGTAGGGTGCTTAAAAGGTGCCAGTAAAAAGGAACCGGTGATTTGGAGCGACGAAGCCGAAGCGGCATTCCAACGGACAAGGGAGGCGTTGGCGAAAGCGACAAGCTTGGCCCATCCAGCGGCTGGAGCGAAACTGAGCGTCACTGCAGACACATCCGATACAGCCATGGGTGCAGTTTTACAACAGAGACTGGAAAACGGGTGGCA
>NW_017153685.1:0-256 GCF_001652005.2 Ceratina calcarata
GGGTTTAGGGGGGGATGGCTCTTCGGAGCAGAAGGAGGGGGTGGAGAGCCGGGAGGGCTCGACTGGAGCTTATGGGCCTCCAGTGAGGGACGCTGGGACGTTGCCGCCCTGCACGGTGTCGTTAACCGACATCGGTGTCAGGAGCGGTGCAACGTCCCCAATATCGCGGCCGGAGAGCAGAGCATCTGCTGTCGGGTTCCATACGGCTGTTTCGACCGTAGGGACAGACGGATCGGACGCAGAGTCTGACTTGTCA
>NW_017153686.1:0-256 GCF_001652005.2 Ceratina calcarata
CAAAACGTACGTGGTTAGTAAACCTTGAACTTCCGAGGACGTGTTTCCGATTTTTTCCATTAAAAATCAGTAACAATAATTTGAACAGAGCGCCATAAATCATCACACAACATTAAACTCCTGGCACACACATTCTGGTTATACGATATTTACATACATACAGGAAACCTTTGACGAATCGATAATTCTCTAATCTCATCATTCTACGAAATGATACTAGAATTCTTATGTATAGTGATTTATAATGACGTAATCT
>NW_017153687.1:0-256 GCF_001652005.2 Ceratina calcarata
TTAGAGCTGAAAACGGCAGATTGGGAGGGTCTTCCTGAACAACAATTTCCTTCCGCAAAATGCAAGATGGGGCTTGGTTACCGAGTTATTAAAGAAAAAAATGGAAAAATGAGAGCGCTCGGTTGGCACGAGCTAACACTTGGGAGCGGTGGCTCGGATCCGGCCACCCGGCCTTTAACGCGTTTGGACAAGCTGATCCGCCAGTACGAAGCGTTTTAAGAAAATGACAAATAACAAACTACATTAATAACAATGC
>NW_017153688.1:0-256 GCF_001652005.2 Ceratina calcarata
ATACAAAATAAAACGTCTGTAATATTAATTAGAACAATGAAATCTAAATAGTAATTCTTCCTGTCCGTCAAAAATCATAACATACATTTTGTTATTCATTTGGTGTGTATGTATTTTTTGTTTTATATCTCACGACATGGTATTTTATAAGCAATACTATTTTACAAAATTAACATGAAAACGCTACGAAAATTTTCTTATTCAATTGTATTTTATGTTATACCATAATTATTATTAGATGTATTAGATCTTCATC
>NW_017153689.1:0-256 GCF_001652005.2 Ceratina calcarata
AATGCTGTAAGAGCTAAGATCTTGTACCAAGCTAAGTATCCTGATCGAAATCAGCTATCACATTCTACCTTCTTAAGGCTTAGTCAAAGACTCAAAGAACATGGCAATTTTAATATACAGAAACGTAAAAGGTATCGTGTAATTGTAAATAACAAAGTATATCGTATTTCAACCTTAGCAGCTATTGCCTGTAATCCGCAAATCAGTACACGGCAGATTTCGCGTGGTATGGACATTTGTCAAAGCAGCGTTGTGC
>NW_017153690.1:0-256 GCF_001652005.2 Ceratina calcarata
TCCTGAATCGTTTCGCGACCGACATTCATTCCATTTGGAATAAATTACCGCAACATACAAGTGTTGATCCAGAGGTTCAGTCTTATCGCAGATGTTTCATACATTGTAATCATCCAGATCAACGTACACACAATGACGGGCCGCCACCTGTGAAGAAGGATTGTTACCTATGCGTAACAAAAGGATCGGAGCAGGACTCACAAATGCTCTGATAGATAAATTACCGTTCGAGTTACACGTACCAGGATATCAATTC
>NW_017153691.1:0-256 GCF_001652005.2 Ceratina calcarata
GAGATGTGTAATGTGCTCCTCTTCATGTGGACTCTTGCATATTAGGAATGGACGGCAGCGCCGCCCGCCATGGAAGGACCCGGGGTGGTTCCTGAATAGAGCTCCTGCTCTAGTGGAAGACGAATGACTTTCACCAGGGGTCGTCGCAAAGTCGTAGTGGCCGTCCGCAGGGTTAAGACCCGCGTCAGCCCATCGGCACCAGGGTGGAGGCGCTCGACACGTGCTAAAGGCCACTTAGTAGGGGGCTGCAGTTCGT
>NW_017153692.1:0-256 GCF_001652005.2 Ceratina calcarata
CGCTTTCGCCGGGCAAGGCCGCCAGAGCTTGGTGAAAAGCGCCGGTAGAAATCCCGCGCAAGTGCAGACACGGCAGTAACTCTTTAACAGATTTAGCCCGCTTCAGGTAGGGAGGTAGCAAGACGCTGTTGAAACTTATGCCGTTACCACTTCGATCCCTGACCTTAGGTCACTTTGACGCCGACATCGCCAATGCCGGTTTGAATACGGCGTTCAGGCAGAAACCCGTTACGCCCCCCTGCTGAGACCAGCCCTA
>NW_017153693.1:0-560 GCF_001652005.2 Ceratina calcarata
GGAACCGCATCTCTCTATCCCTTGGACTCGCTGTATTTCGTTTCTCTCTCTCTCTCTCTCTTTCTCTCTCCTGCCTACAGTATTTATAATATTCAACATACCGTTGTAGAGCGCAGTGGCGGTAAGTATGGATGGCTAAGTGGGTGGTAATAGAGGATGCTTGGGGGTACACCGGGAGACTCAGCGTTCAGGCGAAGTTTCAACGAGAAATTCAGTTGATTAGACAAATTCGAAAAGAGAACATTTTGGTTCGATGCGGCGAATCAACTTAACATCCATCAAAGCATATTACATCTTTGTTGCGGTTCTCTCAACTGGTATTTCTCTTCGAATTAAAACTGCATCAAGCATTTCAAGAAGGATCCTAACTTTGCCAAGGTATTTATTTATGTTAACTTATGTACATATATAGTATATGTAGTGTTGTATGCAGTGTTGTCTGTATAATACATATAATTGTATGCGACGGGCTGCGTTTCGCAATAATCAAGCTTCACTTTGGTCCAGCTTGCAGATATTTTAATTGCCGCATTAACAATTAACGATTAAAACTCCCTAAA
>NW_017153693.1:777-1794 GCF_001652005.2 Ceratina calcarata
AAATTAAGTCGCACGATTTCGCCTGTAACTGTCATACCAATGTAAAGAAATTTGTAGTGGTACAGAGAATATTGAATGTAATAGACGCTCGTAGAGACTCAATTTTTCTGCGAAATTAAATGTGTCAAATGAAGTTTTACATACCTCTTTTAGCAACTCTTCCTACATACTTTTTGGATCCTCGGCCGCACAACTCTGGTCTTGCACTGCGTTTTGCGACTTTTGTGTCTCTACGTCGATCTGAAAACAAATAGTAAAATAATTGTTAGAATTCTTGCACTTCTTATTACCGTAGACTCACGTACAACGCGGGTGATACGTCTATTCGGCAGCTGAGTAGTAAGTGAAAGGGAGAATAATAAAAACATTTAAGCTGTTGTTTGCCGTCTTGTCGCATTCAATTTTTTCCAAATTCTCTCAAATTCTATTCCAACTATTGAATACTTCACGTATTTTACGACTCTACGACTTTACGTCTACGATACGACTTTTCCTACTGACTGTTTTAGCTTGCGGCGAAAATTTTTTCCGCTTATACAGGGTGTCCCAGAACTAGTGTTAGGCCTTGAAATGGGGAGGAGCCATGGTGATTTTAAACAATTTTTTCGTTTACGAAAAAGTTATCCGAGGCGTGGTTGTCGAGTTATTAACAAAAATCCTCGACCAATCAGTGAGTGAGTATACAAGGCAGGCAGGAGCGCGGCAACCGCCTCGTGCGTTGCCGCGCCCGTATGCCGTGCTCGCGACGAGAGCAAAGGATTGAAACAAACGCAAGTAAGAAATTGATTAAATATATGACAAAACGAAGTAGAATAAACGAAACATGAAAGTAATCGTGAGTTATGTTCGCTGAAAAAAGTGTAACGTATGAATAACTGTTGTATGATGGACGTACAGAAGCGACACCAGCGATCTTTGTCAATGAGTCTAGTGAGACAGTGGACAGTTGACGGCTGACCATATCAATCATGATGTAAAAACATAAGGTGTGTTCTTCCGGCGTGTTCAAATGTGTCG
>NW_017153694.1:0-256 GCF_001652005.2 Ceratina calcarata
ATTAATATCAGAGTATTAAGGATTTTCAAAATATGATGTAATTATTGTGACACGTCCTTCCCAAAATTGTATGCTCTCTTCATTGGCGTAATTAGGATTTTTTACTGGAGGATGCCAGATTCTGTTCGCTGGTGCATTTAGTTGCTTGACATTGGATTTCAAGTATTAATTTATTTAAACAAGATTTTATTAAAAATGGTTTTAAACATATATATCAATAATTTGTAGTGGGCCAGTTTGCATCCTGGAGGGGCTG
>NW_017153695.1:0-256 GCF_001652005.2 Ceratina calcarata
GTAATTGGGATTGCTGTGTGGAGAAGAAATTCGTTCCGATACAAACATGAATAAACGGTTTATCGAAAGGAAAACGTGCACACATACATCTAGGAGATCACATACATCTATACTCTGTTCACCGAGAGTGTGGAACCGTTTCGCGCAGCTTGGAAGGTAGTGGGGGTCGCAACGAACGCCCTCCACACGGTTCAGTATACGCGGTAAAGCATTGAGATGCGCAGAACGAGCGAAAACTGAACTGTGCACAGTCCCG
>NW_017153696.1:0-256 GCF_001652005.2 Ceratina calcarata
CAGCCGACCGCTACCAGCCGACCGATACAGGACAACGACCATCGCCCCTCGCCCTTCATTGCCCTGCTCGTAAGTCCGCTTTCAAAATTTGTACTCCCCGACACCCCCCCAAAATTCGTACATCAATACTGTAATCCGCCTTTGCTTATTTTTAATTATAATTCATAACTATACACATATATATCTATACTCTTTATCGTGAGTGCGTGTCGTATGCATGAATGAGTGTGCTATCGGGACGCGTACACTGTAAACC
>NW_017153698.1:0-256 GCF_001652005.2 Ceratina calcarata
AACTGAATAATAAGTATTGGATTAAGGAGAATGAAAGAGTCATAAGGAGAAGCCAAAGACTTTGAGAGGAATATTGAAAGGAGACATAAATGGCACAACGTGGATGCGGAAAGTCCTGCGGAAAGGAAAGAAAGAAAGAAAAATAAAGATAATATTGAAAAATAGGATATGAAGTCGATTTTTACAGAAACGGAGCTCCGAAAAAAATATTATACTAAAATATTTTCTTCTTTTTTAACGTAGAATCACCCCCTGC
>NW_017153699.1:0-256 GCF_001652005.2 Ceratina calcarata
CTTCAGGATTTATACCGCCTGAAGCGTTTATGCTTCTAGATAGTATGGGCTATATTCAAAATCAACAGACCATACCAATCTTGTACCATGTCCTCCGACATAAAGCCAACAAATCCATTATCCTATGGCGCAATTTCGATGAGGACCAAACAGTTGTGAGTAACCTTAAATATAATACTGTGATACCTAATAAAGATCTCGTAGACTATATGGATATTAAAAAGAATACTAAAACATTTTGGTGGCTAAGACGTGA
>NW_017153700.1:0-256 GCF_001652005.2 Ceratina calcarata
TCACACGTTTGGTATTATACATTGTGTAGATACACTTTCTTCGCAGAATAATTTGGTCGAATGTTGTATGGCAACTGATTTATTATGTGGCGGATTAGTCGAATTTGTAGTCTCTGTAAAACCCCCACCTTCCTCCAAGAACCCGCCCCTACCACTACAAGGATGATATTTTTTTACAGATTAAGCATTTTTTATTAGTCCCAGACCCTCACACTAACATTTTCATGAACACGTGTCACTTCGATGGGCACAGTTC
>NW_017153701.1:0-256 GCF_001652005.2 Ceratina calcarata
TCGTTCTGACGTAGCGGAGCGTAACAGCGGGGACCGCGGGAAGGCGGAGTGCTGGCGTCAGGTTGCGTCCGGTCCCGTGCAGGTTGGCCGAAGCCGACAAGGCCCCACCCTCCACAATGTTTCCACCGCGTGTGATCGGGGCCCATTCGAAATACTAATTCTTGCTTAGACGGTTCAACTTCAAGAAATTAGTATGTAGGATGCGGGTTAGTCGGCTGCCACGAGGCGTCTAGCGTCCGAAGCCTTGTCCTTAAGC
>NW_017153702.1:0-256 GCF_001652005.2 Ceratina calcarata
CTTCTGGTGCTTGTGTATCTGACACAGTTCGCTAAAATATGCTGTGTCGTTTCATCCTCCTCTGGGCAGACGGTACATTTGCCATTGTCTAAAAGACCCATTCTATAGAAATGATAGCCTACCGGTGCATGTCCCGTATACGTGTATGCTGCTATCCTTGCCTCTTTTTTCGTCATTTTGATAATAGTTCTGGCTCTTTTATCATTAGGTTCGCCGATCATTATTTTCCCCTGTCTACAGTCTGGTGTATCCTCCC
>NW_017153703.1:0-256 GCF_001652005.2 Ceratina calcarata
CCAGTATGCTATGCAGTTCGTTAAATGGAGGACCTATTGTAATAACTTTTGCTATTCACGAGTGAGTTACTAATAATTATAATACATATTTCATGAATTTCTAAAGAAAAAGCTAACGCAAAATTGAAGAAACATTGAAATTATGTACATAACTAAAGTTATGTAGTAAATGAAATTTGAATCTATTTTTTAAATTGATATCATGAATGCTTCATTTTTCAAAAAGTACTATAGTCTACTATAATTAGTATTAGAT
>NW_017153704.1:0-787 GCF_001652005.2 Ceratina calcarata
AATCATGTATCACCAAACATAAACTGAATAGAACCTATTTAACATCTATGACTCTGTACATTAATTTGCTGCAGAAAATGGTTCTCTGAGTTGAAAACAAATTTCAGACTCCGTTCCGTGATTTTTCAACCCGTCTAGGTAATCCCAGCCCTTAGGAAGACTAACAGTAATCGAACAGCTTCCTCGAATTCACGATTTCCCCCCCCCCCCCTATCCGCCTGTCCCCATAACTCGAACTTTTTTCGCAGCCACGCAAGAAGAAACTCCAATAAAGCTAACTCACGCGGTAGCTTTCAAACACCGAACGCTTTTAAACGCCGAAGCCCGAGCGTAAAGAGTTACCCCTTTGCCTCCCTCTCGCAGCCACTTTTCCATTTCTCTTTTTAACGTCGAGTTTTCGCAGTCGAGGCTCTAATCCCATTTTGCGGTTTCTCGCGCTATTTATTAATTCCGCGAAAAAACCCAGGTTACTGTTTGATATATTCGTGAATGTTCAGGTGGAGAGGTGGCGAAAATGGGAATAATAATGAAGATTAAAGGTATCGTACAGGAACGGGGAATATTTATACGACTTAATTCTCTCCTGTTCTGTTTTAAATCTAGACGCTGTCTAGTTTATGCCTCGAGATACGAACTGGTTAACTTCAATTAATTTCGAACAATAACGAGCTTAATTAACATTATCAGAGAAATTGTTATGTTTAGCCTGACGTATTATAATAATAAGAGGTTTAGACAAGCCTTACATTATTATGACAGTAAATGATTCTAATTACAGTTTCATATT
>NW_017153704.1:1800-2307 GCF_001652005.2 Ceratina calcarata
GATATGTAATAAATATGGTAATGGCATGTTAATAAATAAGGTATTGTATATGGTAATCGTATGGTAATGAAAGAACTCGATTTTATGTACTCCAATGACAGTCGGATTTACCTCGATTGAAATATGTGTAACGGGTCTATATATAACTGATGAGATTCGCGTGCCTCGTCACCGTGATTCAAGATGGTAAAAATAATTCCATCAGAGGATGACAGAGATCGTTTAGGTTACATATGTGTATTAACATTATTCTTGGCTCACGCCCGATGAGGTCAGAATTACAGTTACTAGTGTTTGAAATTCTCTGTGAACTATTCATCAATTTCCATTAATCTGAATGTAGTTAATGTCAAATAAACTATCGTATCGAATGAATCAACTATTTCACGAACGAATAATATTCATAGTAGTTAAGGATATGATTTAGTAATATGTATAATCGACTAGAGGAAAAATCCGAATGACTATTTGAATGTTAACACTAGATTGCCCAAGGAAGTCATTTTG
>NW_017153705.1:0-256 GCF_001652005.2 Ceratina calcarata
TTTATGTCTATTCAATACTTTCTCCGAAGCATGATTCCATAGGAGTAAACTTCCTGAGGAAGTGTTAAATAAAGGATTGGTTGTTGTATACCATATATCTATAAGTTTTTATTTAGCCGCACTAAGCACTTATGTACTGGATATTGTATTATTTTAATAAAAAAAAACTGTCTTTAAAAAAAAATAAAAAAAATAAAAGAAGACTGGAGACCAGTAATCGCTGCATAGTATGTTCGCGTCTTGTCACGGACGATAC
>NW_017153706.1:0-256 GCF_001652005.2 Ceratina calcarata
CGCGGGATGTGATTAAGGAATGTCACGTTACCACAGTCAGGGATTTATTGTAGCAGTTATAATAAATGTTCTAAAATTCCTCCCTCTGCAAGAATTTAGGCTTCCATTCGTCGAATTAATAATTGTCGAACTCTTTCAAATATTCCAACTGTATTAGAAATGATATTAAATGCACTTTGAATTCATTCCCAAAGCTCATCTTCTATCGTATTTTTATAAATTAATTGTCTTTATTTCATATTTCATTCTTTAAATA
>NW_017153707.1:0-256 GCF_001652005.2 Ceratina calcarata
TGAATTTGTTATTATAGATTCTTATTACTATTAAAAAGCTACCTGCAAAATTTTATATCAATTCATGGGCTTTTTGATAAATTTGCACGTACTCTTATGGTAATCAGCGGTAACCCAAAGTAAACTTTCTGGTATTTGGTGTGCATGCGCGAAATTGCAAGAAACAACTGACTTGAAGAAGTACAAGCCTAAAAAGTCTCAAATTCTTTACGCTTTTTAGAATATATTTCGATATTTTTCGATATTTTGACAAAAA
>NW_017153708.1:0-256 GCF_001652005.2 Ceratina calcarata
CTTCATGAGTGTTCTTTGTCAAACCAGATCTCGTCGACATAGGCATTATTAATTCCACTTATTGTTAATAATACTTAATGCGTAATAAAGAGAATTGTATACAATGTGTAAATAGAATACGTAAATACGATATGCTTAAACTATAGCAGAATGTTAACCGCGTTCCACGAAAGTTCGTGTTCAAACGTGCGAGAACATAAAGAGGGGGAGGGTTTCCTGGAACCGCACTACGCGTCGAGACACGTTCACGACTATC
>NW_017153709.1:0-256 GCF_001652005.2 Ceratina calcarata
TGCGCATGCTCCAATGTATAATGGCTACCTTACAACCAATAATCTAACTGGCTTCTACCTGTTTCAAGGTCTTATATTGCGCATGGCATATGTAAGTGCACTGCTCGATTCCTAACATAACCTAAATTACTTTGACAGATTATATAACCTTAGTAACTCTTATATCACAAAATAGTTCTACAATAACAATATCAATTAAATTTAACATATAGTCTTAAAAGTAACAAATTAGATGCACCAAATCATTGAGTACGAC
>NW_017153710.1:0-256 GCF_001652005.2 Ceratina calcarata
ATATAATTGACCTATTTGCCTATTGGAACATTAACACAAAAACTACTGGCAATTGACGTATACCTGTTTTTACCGGAGGGGTCAAGATGACTTGTTTTTCAAATTAATAAATCATAAGAAAAGACATAGCAATTTTTACGTTTTCTCAGTTAAAATTGAATAATAAACTGATATTGACAATAATAATAATTTAATGACAACAACTTTCAAAATAATTACGCTTGCAACCTACATTCTGTGGGGGTCAAAATGACTC
>NW_017153711.1:0-256 GCF_001652005.2 Ceratina calcarata
CATAATCACTTATCGTACACACTATAAATAAAGCGTTGTCCTTCCCCCAATTCTTAGAACGCGCCCAGCCAAACTTCTTTGGAATGTTTTGTTTATGTTCGGCGCGGAGAAAAACATTTCGTTTATTGTGTAGATTAAAATACGCTTAAGTGTGCTTTAAGAAATGATAAGAAGATTTATAGAATGAAGCCTAATGTATGCTTTATTTTTTTTGTTACAGGGATTTTATTCTTGCTGTTCCAGGAATATTTTGTGG
>NW_017153712.1:0-256 GCF_001652005.2 Ceratina calcarata
CATCTCAAACCGTGCGTCTCTATCGAAATTATTAAGAGATATCTCAGTTATCTTGGGCTATCAAAATTTCGAGCGTTGCGTTCTCATATAGCTGTGTAAACACGCTCTCTTCCTTCGCTATACTTTCGACGTACGATATCGTCGTTCGATGGTTGCACAGAAAATCGTAAATCCGATACCGCGATCGTCTTCTTTAGTCAATGTTCTTCGAATTCGCCCCTGATTTTAAAATTAACTTTCGCACATGGTATATCAA
>NW_017153713.1:0-256 GCF_001652005.2 Ceratina calcarata
AACAAGGTCATTTCAAGCATATTTAAATATTTCGTATTATTTTTTGTATTTAACATTAAATTAATTTAAAAATTGGATTTTTTATTACGAATTGAGTCAATATTTTGCGATAAATAAGTGTGCAAATATTTTATAGTGGAACACACTTTCTCGATACTCCACGGTTACATCAACGCCAGAGAGTGCGCTCAATTTCGTCAGGATTCGGACATAATTGGTGTCTATTTCCAGTCACAATTCCCACAGGTAGCTACTC
>NW_017153714.1:0-256 GCF_001652005.2 Ceratina calcarata
AATGTAAATGTTACCCACAAAATTAGCCAAAAGTATGGGTTTGCGGGAATACACTTTCCGTCCTTATATGAGAATACCCTTTGGTCGTCAGGTACCTCTTCAGAAAGAAAAAAGTCAAATCTGGCGCGGTCTGATTATTTAATCATTATTTAATCAGAATATGCTGATATTTAGCAATATAAGCGATTTTATATCCAAAATAGATTGTTTTGATTGAAATAATGACCTTTTTGAAGAGATACCTGAAGACCGAAAA
>NW_017153715.1:0-1391 GCF_001652005.2 Ceratina calcarata
GCACGAAGTAGGGAGAACAGCTACAGTGGGGCACGTGTACTTGGCCATGCCTGGCGTAGGATAATGCGTGATCCCTTCTTCTTCTCCTACGTGCTATTTTCGGACGAAGCGACTTTTAAAAACACAGAAGTGAATCGTCACAATTTCCACTATTGGTGTGGTAACAATTCTCATCGAGCAACTGAACATCAGCGTCAGTGGTCTTTAAATGTTTGGTGTGGTATTGTTGATGGCCATTTAGTGGATGCATATTTTTTTAATGGTACACTAACTAGGGAACGATATAATAATTTCCTCCGTAATGAGTTTCAAATCCTTTTGGAACACATTCCACTGGCCACCAAAGCGCGGATGTGGTTCCAGCACGACAGTGCTCCAGCTCATTACGATCGCCTCGTTTGACAAACATTAAATAAAATGCTTCCTAGGCGGTGGATAGGCTTTGCCTTGCGTTACTAAACAGAACGATGCGTGTCCTAAAGAACACGGAATATTCTAATATGTTCGTTATTTACGCGTAAGTGAGTTATAATCCAAGAGCGGCAATGGAATTTTTCCGCAAACGGTATTTCGATCGGAACAAACTATTAAAATAAAATCGAGTATGCAAATTTTCAACTGCAAAGTGTAATGTAACAGTAGATTTGTAAAATGCAAAGTGGCAGTGAATTTGGAAACTGTAAAAGTGACCATTTCTGTTTTGTGAAAATTTGCCAGTGGGAAAGTGACAGTGATCGTGACAATAAGAAACGGATCGGCAGGTCACTGAGTTGCTCCAAGCATTAGCTGCTGCGGACCATGTGTTTCTATCTTCGAGTACCGAAGGTGGACCCATTGACCCATTGACGTTCTTCTACGAGCAGGTGCACTGACCAACGAAGATGTAAGTTCAACTCTGATTCTTTTCACATTTTTCATAACTTTACCTAGCCTGTAATTTGTAACATTTTTAGTTACTTCATTGAATATTTATAGTTACATTTGTTCAGTGAACGTAAGTAACGACTAATCCCTTTCATTCTTCTGATATTTAACCAATTTATGAGTTCGTTTTTGCATGCAACATTTCTTTAAACCTATGCTCTCGTCACGAACGCGACTTACGGGCGCGACAACGCACGAGGCGGTTGTCGCGCTCCTGCCCGCCGCGTATACTCGCGCTCTGATTGGTCGGGAATTTTTGTTAATAACTCAATAACCACGCCTCGGACAAGTTTTTCGCAAAGGAAAAAGTTGTTTAAAATAACCTCAGGAACCTCCCATTAAAATATGTACCACTAGTCCTGGGACACCCTGTATAAGTGGTCGTGTCCCTAATATAATAGTAGTGAGGGATGATAATGATGGTGTGCCCTTTAGTTAGCTCATTGTAACGCGGTATGGGGTATAAC
>NW_017153715.1:3599-5225 GCF_001652005.2 Ceratina calcarata
ACTTTGTGCAGTCCTTTTTTACGGAAAATTTGATGATTTATCCGAATTTGAACAAAAATGTTAGACATTCCATTTAAAAAACTGAAGGTGACTGTAATATCTCAATAAAAAAGAAAGGTAATAAAAAACAGACTCGAGCACTGTATGTCCCCTTGGATACCATGCAACTTTTGTTTGAAACATTTTTTCGTACGACGAACACCTTACGAGTTATTTGAGGTCGTCATGTTAGGAGACTCACCCTGTATATTCTCGATCTACCTTGTACACGTAAAATGGTCTTCTTTATGCCCTTTTTATGAGAAACGCGCTGAACAACACGGGTCGAATGTACTTTTTCATACTCGGATGATGATTTGAGCAGCTCGTGTTCGCCTTGGGCGCCTATGGTGCCTTTGACTGCCACTCGTTCTCAAACGCCAATCTCGCCTGGAAAAGCCCATTTGCGGCCCTTGAACACTTCATAGGGATTAATTGAGAGGAAACAGGAGGTTCTTTATATTTTAAGCTAACAGACATTCTTTCACAAGTACCATTCATTTTAATGTTCATTTCAATTAAATTAGAACTGCATATATTTTTGCATAAAACAGTTCGTTTAATACCGCATGAATGGGAATAGCGTGAGGATGCAATTGATAGAAATTTTTTAGATTTAATGTACGATAAGTTTGTTTAAATGTGACAGAAATATGTACATTGTTCTCAAAGCATACTAATAGAGTTTACTGTTTTCTATTCGATATGATTGTTTTAATGCGCATAGATTGTAAATAAATATTTTTATATCCTGTCAATGAAAGTATGTACAGCAAAGAAGTAATAAAAGAAACGTCTTATCATTGAATTATTTCATAGAGTGATATTCACTCAGGTTCTCGCAGTTTTCGCACTAATGTGTGCCATCGTGAACGCGCTTCCGGTTCAAGACGACGCTGGATTTAGCATGAAAACGAAAGAAATGAAGTACCGTTTCCCAAACACCACGGCTCCTATACACTACGACCTAAACGACCCAGACCTCGGGGACACCTTTACAGCAGGGCTTTCGTAATTTATCCCACGGCCGGAAAGTGGGGACGACGCGACCAGGGTGAGGACCAATAGTTGGTGGGGGTATGCAGTGATTTTCACGGTAGCGCTGTGAAGAGCTTCGCGAACGCGCATGAGCACGCATGAGGGGAATAGTAGTGGGGATCGAAATACGGGCGAAAAACAGGGGAAGCGAGCCTCGTGGGATAAATTACGAGAGCCCTGCTTTACAGTCGACGGCGAAACTGTCATAAAATGCGAAGTCCTCGAACCAACGTCAGACGTCAAACTTCATTTGCAGAATTTGAATGAGAGCTGCATAGAACTGAGACGGGAAAATGGGAACGCAATTAAGCCACAATGGTGCAACGAAAATGACGAAATGGGTATCGTGACAATTCATTTCCATTTTTAAATTATTTTGGTGTCAGTAAGTATTCTAGGGCACCTATCTTACGTTCCGTTTTAATGCTTATAAACATAAATCGGCAAAACACTTATTGACACCGAAAAACTTTAATCTACGATAACTTTTTAATTAATAAATTCAGAGCATAAGTATGTTAGTACTTTTATGCAGAGCATAAAAAACTG
>NW_017153716.1:0-256 GCF_001652005.2 Ceratina calcarata
AAAAAAAGTGTGGATGGAAAGTGCTACAAAATTCACTCTGTATGCAAATTGGTCTGTGTGCATCGGAATATTTTTCGCGGTCGCCCACGAATATGACGTAAAGTAAACTCAGTGGCTGCAATTCCACAACATATACCAAACGTTAGGAAAATTAATTTCGCCGGATTATTTACATATCTGTAATTACAAAGCAGGAAACTCGTGTCGAATTAAATTATCAAGTTACGAAATTCATCATTTATTCTCTCTATTAGTA
>NW_017153717.1:0-256 GCF_001652005.2 Ceratina calcarata
TTTTCTAGGTTAAAATTCTCGTAGTCATTGTTATTTGTGCAAATTTGTAAGTGCTAAGTATTCTCATTGTCCTTACCATCTTTCGGCACACATTTTATTAGAAGAGCTCGAATCGTTTCTTCCCAATTCTTAGTTAGCTCTCCAGTCGGTAGAGTTACACTACACGCTACCTCCGGTCGCTTGATTTTGTCCCTGACAATGTTATAAGGAATGCTCCAGGGGTCTTTATTAGCTTCCTCGTTTACGTATTCCTTCC
>NW_017153718.1:0-256 GCF_001652005.2 Ceratina calcarata
TATAAGCATGATTAGGTTGGTAGGAAAGTTCTTTTTCTTTAGTTTGAATAAAAGACCGTTATGCCAGACATTGTCAAAGGCTTTTTCAAGATCGATTAGGGCAGCCCCCACCATTTTTCGGTTTGCCAAACTCTCATTAATATCTTGCATGAATTTATGGATCGCATGAATCGTGGAGTATTTATGTTTAAAGCCAAATTAGTAATTTGATGATATTGGTACAAAATTTAATTATTTGGGTGTTGATGGTAACTTC
>NW_017153719.1:0-256 GCF_001652005.2 Ceratina calcarata
AGTTCGTACCATTTGCTCAGCAAACGATCGTCGAATCGCCGCTGTTTCGATTTAACCGAGCGAAAACCGTTTCAGATTGAAGATCTTTGAGAAGGGGGCACACAACTTGCACCTACGGTATCCGGAAGAATTCAACGATCTCGCTACCAAGTTCCTCACCGAATAATCCATGTATACTTAATCCATTGTCTCTACCGTTTCGTTAAATTTTTATACACCCACGTGAAACGTAATGTAAAATAAAAGTGTCTCGATA
>NW_017153720.1:0-256 GCF_001652005.2 Ceratina calcarata
GAAATTCTAAATGGAGTTAGTTGGTTTCCTTCGCTTTTTCCCTTTTTCCTTTCCCGTCTCCTTTTCCCTTTTTCACTTTCCTTCTTCTTTTCCCTTTTCCACTTTCCTTCCTTTTCTTTCTTCCTCCTTCTTTCTCTTCTTTTTCTTTTCCCTCTTCTTCTTCTTTTCCTGTCATTTCCTTTCGATATTACCAATCAATCGATCAATCACATCCTTTATTACTCGTCTCTTACCAGCGACTCGTCCGTTGCCGACG
>NW_017153721.1:0-256 GCF_001652005.2 Ceratina calcarata
ACCATCTCACGGCTACATCTAATTGTGAGACGCATACGATTTATCAATTTCAAAACTGTATGCTCTGTGGAAGTAGAATGTTCACATTGTTCCCAATTGCAAGATGCGATGATTGCATTAATCAATATTTTGAAATGTTACGTCCTGCTTACGGGTTCTTGCCTTTCTTTAAAGTGCTTAAGCACACCTTGACCTAACTATCACTTTTAGGGGAATAGGTAGTGGATATAAAGGACTGACACGAGATTTCGAATAA
>NW_017153722.1:0-256 GCF_001652005.2 Ceratina calcarata
TAAAGAAACTATCTGTTTCTTGAATGGTACTGGCGACATCCTCGTTTTCTGACGTAAACCGTCGTCAGAAATTTTTTGTTAACAAAGTTTTCATTAATTTTATTGCAGACACGTGATAATGCTTGGATTGTGCTTTTTCCTTTCCTGAATCCGAACTGGAAATTTGAGAGTTTGTATGGAGTAGTGTTAAGATGTTGTTCTATACGACCGACAATGATCCTTTCAAGGACCTTGCACATCTCGTCGAGTAAGCATA
>NW_017153723.1:0-256 GCF_001652005.2 Ceratina calcarata
TTTTTATCCTAAATGTTCCTTGTAGAATCCCACATTTCCGTATTCCCCCCAATTTTCTTATTTCGCTGTGAAAACTTGAAGAAAACCACATTTTTGCACAGAAAAATTTTTTTTTATCAAGTTTTTAAAAAAATGGTTAAATAGAGAAGTAGATATTCGTTTCCTGAACAAGAATATCTAAACTTTATCGCATTTTTCTCCAAATTATGTCCAGGGAACGTGAAATGCGTTTTCGTAGTTCCCAGTTTTTCCGCCA
>NW_017153724.1:0-256 GCF_001652005.2 Ceratina calcarata
ATCATTATCGAGAAAAAGAAGAAAAACTAAAACTAAAAACGAACACGGACTCTACCACAAATAAATATCTCGCACCCCTGAAACCAACAAGTCAAATACCAACAGAAGCTTGCAAGAACATATACAGGGTGTCCCAAAACTAGTGTAAGGAATTTCAATGGGAGGTTCCTGACGTGATTTTAAACAAGATTTTCTTTAGCAAAAAAGTTGTCCGAGGCGTGGTTGAGGAGTTATTAACAAAAAACCTCGACCAATG
>NW_017153725.1:0-256 GCF_001652005.2 Ceratina calcarata
CCGACTTTTATCACCGGATCGATCCTCCGATTGTTCCCGTTCGGATGTTCGATCATGCTTACGCTCACGCGAGCGTCGACGCGACTTGTCATTCTTCCGCACCATGATTCACGATACACTTATACGTATCACGTCCGAAAATAAATTACGTAAAAACGTCCAATAAAACTGCGTAAAAACGTCCAAAAAAAAACTGCGTTTGTTCACAATAACTCCACTCACACGTGGTTCATCCCACTTCTGAATTGTAAGAAGG
>NW_017153726.1:0-3468 GCF_001652005.2 Ceratina calcarata
ATATATATTAGCGTTGTTTATAAAACAGATAATATTATATTATTATGATACGAAAATCATAAACAGTGAATATGTTATGAAAATTATTGCTAATGGTTATTACTATCCTTCCTTTTTTCCAGACGTTGCCTAGATTTATTTTCATTTATCACAGCAGGAAAAATTTTGTTTTATATTACATGTCAAATGTGAACGCTACGATTTTCTCCAGCTGTTTTTAACTATAATAAGATAGAAGTTTCTCAAATTTTATAAAAATTTAAAGCCTCCGTTACTTAAATTATCTGACAGAGAAGAGAGATCTTAAAGCAACAGGGAGATCATCGATTGTTCCGCACAAATAAAATCAGTTCACTAACAAAGAAATATCGTGGCCGTTGCAAATAAAGCTAAGAAAAGTAAAAGAGATGCGCCAGTTCAAGTATAAAAAATGCACGTTTATTGGTAGTGTTATAAGTACAATAAAACGATAATTATTCTTTAAAATTGCTATTAGCGGTATTAAGTGCATGTTCTTTACGAAACAGGCTTGGACAAAATTTGACTCGACATATGAAAGTTATTATTAAAGAATTGAGCATGTAAGCAATTTCGTGATGCATTCGCAGACAAGAAATGCAATGGTACAAAATTTTTTAGTAATGCCCAACTCTGATGTTGTAAATCATCTCGCGATTAATTTACAGCACATTTGAATCGCTGTATAATTTTAGAAATTCAATTACATTATCAATTCGCTATTACTTTCTTTACTTTCTCATTTTTCAATTAAAAACTTCATACACCATATTACATAGGCCCGGATGGCTGATACAACCAGGCAGCAAGTGATTGTACGTGTAAAAATAAGTAAGGAAAAAGAAGTGTTCATCCATCCTGCACATATAGAATACTTTTCGCGAAATTATGTTTTCAAGCGAAGCACTCAATATAAAGCTAGCTCATTTTTATATAATGACAATTTTACGAAATAAAAGAAGCAGGCGCTAATGCTTAACGAATTGTAAAGAATTAATTAGTATCAAAATTCAGTCGATAGACCAGACCACACTTCCTACCAACTGCTGCAAAATATTTGAGAAGTCGTCCTGAAAAATTTTGTTCTCTTTATTCAAACAATGCAGTGTGATCCTCCTCTATCATTTTTTTCAATTTCAACGAGCGATCGAAATTTTATCCCTAATGATTTAGCTATTAAATTATAATGTATTATATTTGAGGAAGAAAAGATTCTTTCTGAAAGTCCGCTAATTTTTGTCTTCTCAATTTTGCACTTCGTCAAGTATCAAACTGGTTGTCCTTCTGCACGAAAATTACTGTCATGTCTTGGCACTAAGCAAATCGCTTTTGTTGTCGCAGTGATTTTAATGGCAGATATGCGAGACTAAGGATTATTATTCTAGCGAAATAAACTGACTCTCAATATTACATTCTTCGTTAACGGATATAGGACGGTGTTTGCGAACAATGAATTGCGATTATGATGACAAAATGGATAAAAGAACACCTACACAGCGACTGAGCATCGATAAATACTACAAAAAAAAAGAATTATGAATATTGATTGAACTGGTCCTTGCATTAGAATGAATTCAAGAATTGAAGGAAGAACGGAATTTTTAAAAACCGTTTAAAATATAAAATGAAGTTCAGTCTAAAATACGTACTTAAACCTAAATACTAAAATACGTTCCTGTCTAATAATAATAGATAGTCAGATCTAAAAATACTCTGCAATCATCGTAAATCAGATCGTCAGATATCACTAATCTTTGACCCAAACAAATGCTTGTTACAACAAAGATTCTAAATCAGTCGTATTAAATAAAATTCAAATCAAATCGTGTCATGAAATTTCTAAAGTCTTTTCAATTTTCATCCACAGGATATTCTGAACGAAACCATTCGAAATTCGAAATCGTCCATCACGCAAAACCACTTGAATTCTACAATCCTGTTAAACCAAGTCCTCCTTCAATATTTATAAAACGAAATCGTCATAGAAAAATCAAACTAGTCAATTATCCTCCATCCATCGCGTGTTCCCGGCTGTGTAGGTCTCGAGAGGTGTCGAGTGTCGACATCGCGTCCTTTTTGTCCTGATCGAGGATAGCGATCGTGCGTCGGAGGGTCCGCGTGCTGGCTGTGTCACTTTTAAACGTAGCGTGATCTCTTTCATAATTTTTTCCTCGATTCTCATTAAAACACGATACAGGTAATTGTATTTAGAAACGTATATGTGTGGGTGAATACGTGTACGTGAGTATAGACGTAGCTGCCAGAAAGTTAGCCCGCCTGCTAATATCCGGCCAGGTCGGCGAACGTTTGATCCATCTCGTCGGCGATCGCTTTGTACTTACAGCGCTCGTTTACCACCACGTCTGTAATGCAAAAAGAGATGGGTTACGTGGGATTAATGGGAGATGATAGATTCCGCGTTAGCAAAGGATACTGGTTCATTTACCAACACCATGATCATTTTGTTAGAAAGAGAGAGAGTATGTTACTATGATTTAGTACGGGAACATATTAGTTGGTTCGATTTTTACCATTAGTTTCGTTAATCGGGTGTCAGTGGTTGTTATGTTTATTTCCATGGGTATTTGATAGCGCTTTTATGATAACTCAATTTCAAGAATTATTTGTTAATTGGTAAATATATTTAATAGGTAAAAGGTTTTAGAAAGAAACATAAATGTTTGTATATTACTATATTTATTTCTTCAACAGCTCAGCTATGATTGTACAATGATTGGCAATAAAAAATAGACGAATTTTAGGACTAGATCTTTATTTGCCTATTATGGCTACATCGACATTTGCGTTTCGTGATGAATAAGAAAATCGCCCGTGAGTATACTTACCAAATACGTTTTGCCGCGGAATCGGAAAAGAATCATCGTGACCGAATGACTCGACTAACCGTAATCTAGAGAGTCAAGGATCGTCGTTTATTTTACAAAAAAGAAATAAAATCAAGGAACAATGCGGATGATAGCGTAAAATAAAAAAAAAACAGAACTAAAGAGGAATCGAATGCAAAGAAACGCGGAAGGTATTGCTTCTTTCAAACGCAATAGCTTTTAAATACAACAATAGTAATAGTGACGTAAGCGGTTTGGCCGGTTTCGTGATTCGACCGTGTGTGTTCGTACACTGTGTTCGTCGGTGGACAAGATCAGCCAATTATTTCGATAGCCGATGGACGCGTACGATCGCCGATTATCAATTAATTCTTCTCGATCAACTCGGTGAAGGTGAGGTCCAGGTCGTCGCAGATGTATTTGTACTTTTCTTTCTCGTGTACGAGCTCGTCTGAAAGGTAAAACGTCATCATTAAAAATAGTTGGTGCAATCGGCACCACTACACTTGTACACATATGTATATCAGGTAATTATCCTATAATAATCCTATAAAATAAGATATTGATTCTAAAAATTATAAAATATTCTCGTCGTGAACGCGCG
>NW_017153727.1:0-256 GCF_001652005.2 Ceratina calcarata
TTTAGTGCATGAAGTATTCCATTTCATTAAGTTGTACCACCTTTGTCCCATAATAGTACTATAGTAGTATAAAATTGACCCTCTATTTTCTGTTACAGGTGAGTTAAAGCGTTGAAATAAAAAACCAGCAATCCGTCACTTATCGTATCTGAGTGAGTCAAACCTAAAAATATAAAATAATTAATACGAATATATGTATAATAGAATACGAAATAAAAATATAGAAGACCTATTTCACAGTCAGGTAAACGATCTC
>NW_017153728.1:0-256 GCF_001652005.2 Ceratina calcarata
TAATAAAAATTTGAAATACGCAAGTCAAGCAAACAGCTTATTTGCGACGTAACACGGAGGGGTTTGTCACGTGGTCCAGTTGGGGGTGACACGGTACCTGGTGGAAGGGATTTTGTTAACACAAAAATAAGTTTTAAAAAATGAAACGAAAGATGGTCCTCTAGGGTCATAAAAGATTGGATTCTAGGTAGTCGAAAATATGCTGGTTACAACCAGTCATAAATCCTGTTAAATCTTGAGCCGGGTGAGTACCTCA
>NW_017153729.1:0-256 GCF_001652005.2 Ceratina calcarata
ACGCTTCTTTTCGCGGATCTCTGCAGTATCGGATGAAGCTCCGATCCCTACTGCAAGCGCTTTACGAGTGCGCCGATTCCTAAACCGGTGGTTAACCAACAATTGGCTATTATCACCTGAAGCGCAATCCGCGAGCAAGGCGTACGACCTCTTATTCGTATCTTCTTCCCTGCAAAGAAAGACAGTGCGGGAGAAAGCTAAGGTGAATCTAAAGAACGTCTTTAGTTCGCTTCGAGGAATTCTAATGCTCTCGCGA
>NW_017153730.1:0-256 GCF_001652005.2 Ceratina calcarata
AATAAGTGTTCCAGTTTCTGTTCACGTAACAGTTTCTACTTACTGGCTTAGTATTTTACATAGAATGATAGAAAAAATTACTCCTGAAGAGAAATTGTTAGGTGAATATAAATTGGGTCATTTACTGTACAATCAAAATAAACGTTCTTTTCTTGGTACTAAAATATTCTTAAACTCGTACTGTCGTTGTTTACTTGATTATTTTGGAATTTTGATCTTTTAATTATTAGAGATCTGATAATAACTTGAGAGTCTT
>NW_017153731.1:0-256 GCF_001652005.2 Ceratina calcarata
CCTCAAGTTTGTCCATTAAAATTCGAGACACTTTGTATATATATATATTATGATTTAGAAAATGAATAATAATCATAATCGTCATTAATCAATGACGATTCTTACCCATTATCAGTTTTCTTCTAAATTTCGTGGTGGTTATTATACCGGCAAGGAAAGAAAACACGACCGCCGATGACGCGATGATGGCTGAATTCTGATATACCGTCGCCCTAATCGTCCACTTAAAAAAGAGTTGTCATATTGTATTCTCTTC
>NW_017153732.1:0-256 GCF_001652005.2 Ceratina calcarata
AATTGCATAGGACCTTTCTTGTAGAGGACAACGAGATCTACAATTTCCATATAAATTTTTTTTGATAGTCTCAATATTTAGCGAGTTATTGACGAAAAACGAAAAAACAGTTTTTTGCAAATTATTCGTTAACTATCAACGCTAGCGAAAAGTTTTTACATGGAAATTGTAGATCTCGTCGACCTCTACAAAAAAGGTCTGATGCAATTTTTCCGTAAGTTCAACGGTTTGGGAGTTATTGGCAAAAAACGAAAAT
>NW_017153733.1:0-256 GCF_001652005.2 Ceratina calcarata
CTGTTTTCTACCATGGGATACTGTTGCAATCTGTTGAGCATACGAAATGCCGGTTGCAAATGCTCTTTATCGTTACATTTAAACGAACAAAAGAATGTGTAACTGTTGAAATGATGAATGAACATTACAGCAATCGAGATAATACGTTCTAGAAGGCTCGTTCCGTACTCACATGTGCTATTACGACATAACCTCTAGGTACGGGAGACGCGGTGAACGCGTGCAGTACAACAAATTAAGAGTCCGCGACTCAACA
>NW_017153734.1:0-256 GCF_001652005.2 Ceratina calcarata
CCCTGGTGTCTGGTGCATAAAACCGCCAACGTGCTGGCCTCACTACCACAGTCGGTACGGTCGAAAGTAAACAGTAAGCTGCAGGATGTCTGGCTAGCGGAGGACAGGGCGTCAGAAAATAAGGCGCTCGATGGGATGCTGGCAAAATAGGGCGATAAATATGCAGCGGCCATAAAAAGCTGCTGACAGACCAAGAAGCATTGCTCGCTTTCTATGATTTTTAGACTGCGCACTGGGCGGCAATAAGAAAGACAAA
>NW_017153735.1:0-256 GCF_001652005.2 Ceratina calcarata
CGTACATATGTATAAAACAAGAATGAATGCCTCCTGAGAGACCTAGAAGGAGATGCTTTACAACGGAAACTACACGAAAAACTAGTTGGTAAGCGGAATACACGGGGTACTTGAGGATTTAGGCGTCTTTCAATGTAAATTCGGCTTAAACGCTTGTATGTCGACTTGTATCCCGGATATGTATAAAACAAGAATTAATGTCTCTTGAGAACCCTAGAAGGTGGTGAATTACAACGGAGACTACCCGAAAAACTAG
>NW_017153737.1:0-498 GCF_001652005.2 Ceratina calcarata
AGATAAAAATTGCAACATTATTTCACATAATATAAAAATTCGAATTTGATGTATATGTATATGTACATATAATATAAAATTAGTATGGTTTTCTGCTGTGGAGTCTGAGAACAGACATATGACCGCAAAGGGTTAATTATAGTACTTAATTTCTGACATACCATTAATAACGTGACATTTTATACCAACGTAACGCCAGTACGATAATTGAGATCGATTCGCTATTGGTTCGATACGATTCATACAGTAAGGTGATGTCCATTGCCGACAATAATGCAAAATTATTTAGAGACAGTTACCGGTTATCGGACGGTCGGCCGCACACGGGGATTTAGCATTACAAATTCGCAACGTCGATTACATATTTACGCGTTCGAATTACGCACAGTAATTATCCTCTCGGAATTATGCGACCCGTGCACGGGTACACTCACGCTCATAAGTCACATCATCATTTCTACATACTTTTATATTACATTTATATGCATTTATTATTCT
>NW_017153737.1:1071-1726 GCF_001652005.2 Ceratina calcarata
GTTGATTATAATCGACATAACTCAATCTCGTTGTTTAAAATTTGTCATTCAATCTTTCTTCTTCGAGAATTGATATCTGTGCTTCTGGAAAAATTCGGAATCTCGTGTTACCAGCGTAGGTGGGAGTGTTTGTTAGTGAAATAGAAGACGGTAAGCCGATAATGGACCGGGTAGAAAACCCAGAGAGACGGCTGGCTGGATTACAGCCATTTCTGGCCGCGCGAGTAGGCTTTGGCCAGGGTTAGGCGATTTCCGCGCCGGATTTTCGCGCGTCCCTTGCGATCATCGCCTCCACGGCCGATGCTAAGTCGGCTCCCGGCCCACTGACCGGAACTATCTACTTATCAGACACCATGGTTACCACGGAATCTCGTACGCATGATTTAAATGCTGTTAACGTGGTTCCTCGTGGCTTCTATATGTTTTCCTCACTTTTCTCGTGCCTAAGGCACCGCGCGTGGACGATACGGAGCTGATCTCCACGATTCCTATTGGTTCGTAGCTGATATCCTCGATTCCTATTGGCCCATGTCGTTCAAACGTTCGCTAGTTGTGTCGCCTCGTGCCGAATCGACCCACATGAGCAATTATATCAGTCTTATTGTTAGAATACTTATATTATTTGTGTGTTCCTTAGGTTTCTTAATAACTTTAT
>NW_017153738.1:0-256 GCF_001652005.2 Ceratina calcarata
GGCTTGGAACCCACACCACGGGGGTAACTCGCTGAAGTCGTGGCCGCCCGTTTCTCCGAGAAGTCTCCTCCACCCTTTCATCTTCGTTTCGGGGACCGCGACCTTCTCTCTCTATACTTCGTTCCTTTCAACCGTCTTTTACCACTGGATTAGATTTAGCCTTCTATCGGTTCCTACCGTCTATCTCGGCTGCACGGCGCCCGGCGCGGAGGAGGGTCTCCTTCCTTTGTCTCCCCTCGTTCCACCCTGCTCCGGC
>NW_017153739.1:0-256 GCF_001652005.2 Ceratina calcarata
AATATACCTTCTTCTAGGGTTCACAAGCGGAATTCATTCTTCCTTCATACATATATGGGATACAAGACGACTTCGAAGCGTTTAAGCCTAATGTACCTCGAAAGGTCACCTATATCCCCAAGTATCCCTCAGCATTCCGCTTAAGAACTAGTTTTTCGGATAGTCTCCGTTGAAATTCACCTTCTTCTAAGGTTCTCAACTGGCATTCATTTTTGTTTTATACATATCTGGAATACAAGTCGACTTATAAGCGTCT
>NW_017153740.1:0-256 GCF_001652005.2 Ceratina calcarata
ATCGTAACTGGAGAACCAAATCTGGCAATCCACTGCGTGTAAAATGCTATTGCCAACGTATGAACCTGTCAATCATGGTTAGGCAATATTTCATGTTCCTACTTACAGGCAACGGGCCCACTACGTCTATATGGACATGCTCGAAACGTCCTTGCGGAACTTCAATTTTTGCTGGTAGCTGCTTATTATGACGGGTTATCTTTGACTTTTGGCACGCTAGACATACACGTGACCATTCTGTTACGTCTTTGTTCAT
>NW_017153741.1:0-256 GCF_001652005.2 Ceratina calcarata
CATTGTTTTATTAAAATAATATCTAATAACTGTTAAAATTTTTGCCTTGTCACTGTTTTTACTTAAAAGTTCATACAACCTTAAAAGACGTAAGAGAATAGAATATTAAAGACAGAGAGGAGTTTCTGTCTTTCTCTCTCGTGCATATCGATAAAAAAGGAGAAAACTCTTCTGTTCATTCTCTCTTCGTCAATCGCCTGGTCTCAAGTCTTCTATTTAGGCACTCGGTCTATTCTCATACAGTTCAGTACAAAAG
>NW_017153742.1:0-256 GCF_001652005.2 Ceratina calcarata
CCCTAATTATATATACTACATTCTTGTATAACACTGTAAATGTTTTTATATTGTAGGAAGTGGGTATAAAAATTCGTATTGCATTCGTTTTGGTGCGGAGAATGTTGGGACACCGAGTGCATTTTGCAGGGATGGAATCAAACCAGACACGAGGAGGAGAGAAGCTCGAAGGGAGAAGGGAAAAGGCCGCAGGCACGTACTCACAATACTGCATTACGATACCCATACCACCCGCGCAACCCCATTCACACCCCCG
>NW_017153743.1:0-256 GCF_001652005.2 Ceratina calcarata
TCTTCTTAGCGAGAGAACGCTGAGCGCGCACGATTTCAAACAAGACCCCCAATCAGCTCTCCAACGAACGGACCAGCCTCTATACACAATTACCGCGATCTATCCTTATTATACGTCCGACAGAGTGTGCCAAAGGAACAGCACTATAGTCGGTGCAAAACTCGACCGTTGTCAGCACTCTTCTCTAATGTATGCGCGTATAATATCGACAGCGAACGAGACACGATTTGGACCACGCCGCCCGGCGCGCGCCTCT
>NW_017153744.1:0-256 GCF_001652005.2 Ceratina calcarata
TCGCACTGAGCACGCTGGAGCAGTGCAGCGTCATTTTGTTTGACTTCAATTTTATTTATATTAAGCTGGGGCTTCGAACGAAAAAAACGATTAATTTTTGGAAAAAAATGCGTCCGGGTTGCGGTGATTAATGATTTTGAATTGACTATTCCAATAACTATTGTAGGCAATTGCATACTCAGCTTTGATATTTATATTTGTAATTTTAATAAGCGATTTGACGTAGTCAATTCTACACGACACAGCTGTATTGGTC
>NW_017153745.1:0-256 GCF_001652005.2 Ceratina calcarata
AGATACCGTTAGGGCCGGGTATCCAGAAAACCCTTAGCCAGCACATTCCAGAATTCCATGGCGCCATTGCCCGTTGCTAGCTGCGGCGATACCTTCAGATCACCTGAGCGCAGATCGCTCAGGAGTTCGTATCAGCTGGCCTCGGACTCCCGCTAACCGTCTTCAACAGCAAGCAGTTCTTTACGGCCATGTACCGTGACCCCTTTAACAACCAGCAAACACCGTATCCAGGCGTGATGTTCATCCAGCCATTACG
>NW_017153746.1:0-256 GCF_001652005.2 Ceratina calcarata
AAATATAAAATAAATAAAATAGAATCACATAAGGTTAAATAAAAGAATTGGCTTTGTCATTTGATGTCTGATAGATAGTCAATCACGTACGTGACATAGTTCTAATTGAACATAAAGAAGACAATGAACGACGTAATATTGGCTTATAGGTTATGCCGGCTTATTTAGAGTAGGTGACATTATTTGTAGCATGCGCAACACGAGACTACATAGTAATTGGTCGAGGGTGGCCAGTCAGGACTAGTAATTATATTCA
>NW_017153747.1:0-1909 GCF_001652005.2 Ceratina calcarata
GGGTGCAAAATTGAACCGTACGCGGTCACCGTCCAAGGACTATGCGACTCGAGCAGAACAACGACGGGATGTACGACTTCGATAATCCAAACTCAGGACGTATCCACCGAGCTGGACTTGTTCGTCGTCCCGAATGAGGGAATACCCTATTGTTTGAGAATAATCCCGAAGGTGCACGAAGTCGATGCCTTTCCGATCGCGCATCGACAGCGCCGCCAGTAAGAAGAACCAAGAAACTGCCGGTCGGCGACAGACCGTACTTGGTCGGTGCACTAAAGAGAATTGCCGTTGACGTGATTAAGGGTCTTCCCCCGTGTGACGAGTCTTACACCACGGCGATGGAGATGCTTAGCAGCCGATTCGGAAACAAGCGTCTCATCTTGACTGCTCACATTAAGAAAATGATGGCGTTGCGCCCGATGACTCGTCGAAGCTCACGCAGCCTGGATGTACTCAACAACATCATAGGTGAGTACCTCCAAGTAGACCACTCCCTAGGTTGCTCAAATTGCGATGACCACTTCCTGGTGTACATCGCCACCAGCGTGCTCGACAAGGAGAGCAGAGAGAAGTGGGAGTCCACGATTGGGAACACGCAATCCTTTCTCACAATACGGCAATTCACGAGCTGGCTTCACGATTTGATTCCAATCGTAGAGGGAATGGAGACTGAGCACCCGAACAAGCAGACTTCGTCCACGTACGTCCACTCTGCAGTGAGAAGTAGTTCTCACCAGATCACGACAGCTGCAGGAAGGGAGAAGGCTGTAACGAATACGCGATCGACGAGACCACACATGACCACGGTTAATTACCCGTGTGACTGCTACGGAGAAGATCATTTTATTACTGCTTGCCCGCGTTTTCAGGAGCAGTCCACGCTAGAGCGGTTGCAGACCGCGAAAAGGGAGTCGCTTTGTCTGAATTGTCTTGGCCATCATAATGTCCGCAATTGTCGAAGCGGCCAGAATTGTCAGACATGTCAAAGACGATATGACACGCTCCTGCACGGATAAGACGTTTCCACCGTGTTTGGCCAGGGGCATGACCACCCGCAGCAGTCAGTGCCAAAACCCACGCGTACTTTCGAAAAGGCCGCGAAACAATGAATGTACACAGCAGTCATCAAGCGAAGGAACACTCAAGACCACTCCAGAATTACTTTGAGAGCCAGCCCACGAGTTCACACTCAAGCTCGAGCCAAAGCCCACGCGGCTCAGGAAACCAACAGCGCCCTCTCTGCAGCAATTGAGGCGGTGCAGATCCACACTCAAACAACTGTAGTAAAAGTTCGAGCCTTGATTGATCCTGGCTCTGAGATCTCGTTCATCTCGGAGTCATGCGTTCGGAAACTGAATTTACGACGACGACACTCGAACATCGACATCGTAGGAGTCGGAGCTAAGAAGACCACGAGGACCAGAGGTGTAACGTCAGTTACACACCACTCACAGTACAGACCACTCTCTGCAGCAATTGAGGCCTACATTCTTCCAACTGTAAGCTCCATTTTACCATCCTTTGAGACCACGCAGAATCACGATTGGCCACATTTAAGTAAACTTAAATTGGCTGATCCCGAGTTCTTAGTTCCACGAACAGTGGATATACTTATTGGAGCCGAAGCATATGGTCAAGTGATCAAGCCCAACATTATTAGACATTCGGGTGATGCACCCATTGCACAATTAAGCATTTTTGGTTGGCTTGTACTTGGACCAGTTCACGCAACGTCAACCGTGCAAAGAAATACTCATTTTGGCACTGTCAGACCATCCGACCAACAGCTCAACGACTTGATTGCTAAATTCTGGGTACAAGAGGAGCCTCCCATGGACAATAATTCCAAGTACACTCCTGACGAGGAGGAGTGTGAGGCTCATTTCAAGGCCACGCATACGAGAGAGTC
>NW_017153748.1:0-256 GCF_001652005.2 Ceratina calcarata
GAGTAGATCATTCTTTGCAGTTTTTATACTATTTTCATTTATATTTCATTATGGAAAACGTATTTTTCATTGTAAAGAAACTTGGAAATTTGTACTATCGACGAGTTCTGAACAGTAAATATGTACCAATGATAATGTCTCTCTCTTTACGTGGAATAATTAATTTGATTGTGACGAGAATACAAAGTTCGTAGAAAGATAGTGTAAGATTAACCGAAAGTCTAACTGTAAAATGAAGAGGGTGGCGAACGGTTTA
>NW_017153749.1:0-256 GCF_001652005.2 Ceratina calcarata
CAACAACCGAAATATCAATATTTAGAGAATTTACTGGCACCAATCGATGAAATTGAATATTTTACATTTTCGAACAATAATGACATCGTACCGGCGAGCGATGCACTCCCGAATTTCATCTTTATCTTTGATGACATAGCATTCGATAAACAGGACACGATACGCGAATATTTTGCAATGGATAGACACTCGTACGTTGTGTGATTGCTTCTATCTTTGTCAAACATACGCGAAAATTCCCAAACATCTTATACGC
>NW_017153750.1:0-256 GCF_001652005.2 Ceratina calcarata
ATCATGCTACTTCTCATCATTCTCATCAAACAAAATAATCGAAACAATATATAGAAATTATAAACGTCGAATTCAGATAATTTACAGATTTTATGATTTACAATCTGAATAATACAATCTGAATAAAATCATTTAATAATTTAACAAATGATAGTAAATCTAACTGATTAATTATTTAATTGAAATATATGATATTTTACAGGAACTATATTTTTTGTTTGAAGAAAACGATATGTTGTATACATCAACCTAATAG
>NW_017153751.1:0-256 GCF_001652005.2 Ceratina calcarata
AAAAAAAAAAAAAAAAATATAAGAAATGAATGAAAATTGACAATGTCTTGAATAGAAATCGCACTTTGTTGCTTTTTACAAGAAACATTTAGTGTTTCTATGATGACACTCCCGAGGTACTACAAAAAAGGAAGCATATTCTCTCGGCAAGATACTTTAAGATATACACGAGGAGTAGCTCTTTTTGGTTTAAGACGAGCTGCTTTTGAATTAAAAAGTATACAATGTATAAATACTTTTATTAGAAATCAGCTGG
>NW_017153752.1:0-256 GCF_001652005.2 Ceratina calcarata
AAGAATACGACTGACTTGTACGTCTTGGTCATCCTTCTAAATTTAACGTTAACAACAAAAGAAACTTAGACCCTCAAGTAAAACATCGATTGTGATATTAGAGATTTTATTCATTCTTTCTCCATATACAAGGTGTTTCCTAATTTTTCGGCAAACCAGCAAGAATACGATTGACTTTTGAGGTCTTGATCATCCTTCGAGAGTTAATGTTAACGAACAAGAGAATTCAGACTCTCAAGTAAAACATCGCTTAGGA
>NW_017153753.1:0-256 GCF_001652005.2 Ceratina calcarata
CGCTTGTTATACCTTCGTACATCAAACACAGTTCCATAGCAGACGTCCACTCATTTCCTGGCTATTGTTCGTCGAGAACTTTTTTCAACGTTTTCGTTTATTATCGCGGACGCGTATCACAAAATGAATGGCTGCAATTTTCAAACGCGAAATCGAAACTACGCGTACGCCTGGAGATTGATCACGGCAAACACGAATGAAACCAATCGTCGATGCGTCGCTGGAAAATCGTACGAGGATAAAAAATTTTTAGACC
>NW_017153754.1:0-256 GCF_001652005.2 Ceratina calcarata
ATTATCTGGACGAGTTGAAGGATAATCAATTCTTCACTTCTCTCTCATTTAGGTACAAAAAAATGTGTGTCATAATTAAATTTGTAGGGGAAATTCGGGATTCAAAGGAATCAAGGTTCTGGGAAAGCACAAATAATAATTTATTGATTTTCACATTCTTATGTCACATGGGAACGTTTACAAAATCATCATGATTTCGGTTAAATATTGTTAGAGACGTCCGGAGGGTTCCTGTACTCTATTCTCGAGGCGACCG
>NW_017153755.1:0-256 GCF_001652005.2 Ceratina calcarata
TTTTTAATAGTAAATGTCGAGTCATCAATAAATGAACGAACGTTAGTAAGAATTTTTGCGTCTTATGACATGGGCTGGAGCCAACGTGGAAATGGGCATGTATATGACAGTTTGAATGGGTATTGTGCCATAATAGGACTGAAAACTGGAAAAGTCCTCGACTATTGTACGAGAAATAGAAAATGCAGAACTTGTGATTCAGAGCTCCGAACTGGAAGATAAGTTGAACATGATTGTAGGCTTAATTTCCATGGCA
>NW_017153756.1:0-256 GCF_001652005.2 Ceratina calcarata
CGGGACATAGACAGCAGCTGCGAAGGAGAAGTACGGATACGTGGGCAGCCTATACGCCACCGCTTCCTCATTCTCCCGGGACTGCCACATGCGATGCTCGTCGGTGCAGACCTGTTAAACCGACTTAACTTTCGCGCCACCATAGGGGGCCACGTGGTATGGCCGCCATCAACCAAGCGAGCCATACGAGGTACGAACGACCAACCGGACGATACGAAACGGAGCCACCTCGAGACCGTCGAGGGACTACGGTCTC
>NW_017153757.1:0-256 GCF_001652005.2 Ceratina calcarata
ACGCAATAGGTAAAGCATAAAAAATGGGAAAAGAATTAGAGTTAAAATTAGTCGTCCGTCTTTAAGTTCACCTGCTCCTAAAAGAATTTCAGTTTCAGCAAAGTGCGCCCCAGTGTGTGTCGCGATAATCAAGCGATGACGGATATAGTCACCAAACACAGAGTAAGAAAAATAAAAGGAAGTAAAGAAAAGTAAAGAAGAGTCAAAAAGACGACTTTATTTTAGAAAATGAATGAATTTATTCACGGATATAGCC
>NW_017153758.1:0-711 GCF_001652005.2 Ceratina calcarata
AGTCGGAACCTCCGAGTTCAGGAGGCATGCTGAGCGACCAGCTCTGACTTGCATTATAGTTATGTATGGGAATGAGTGTGAGTTGCAAAGGTTCCGGATAAAGGTGGTACTACGAAACCAAGGGAGGCGTTGGATGTTTAAAGCGCGTTTAATATATAAATAAAGTTCTCGCCTTACAAAAATGTCGTACAATAAATGATCTAACTTTAAACGTTGAGTTTAGATTTTGCACTGAGTTCAAAAAATGTCTGTTTGCACTGAGTTAGATTGTCCACACTATCGTCGTTTGTATTAAGCGCGAGAGTTTAATGATTAACTGAGTATGAGTTAATCAATCCGAACAAGAAGTTACGGCCTGTGAGATTGTATTAATTTCACAGAATTTGAGATAGAAACTGAGTGTGATTGCTTTGAGAAAAATGCGTCTGGTGCTGATGGCTCCGAAACGAACAGTGAGGACCGTTAGCCGTGGGCCTGGCTTCTTCCTGCGCAGGAGGTGATTTATGCGTCTCCTGCGCACGTACGCTGTCCTTGGTGATTGGCTCATTGATTCGGGCTTCGGTCGCATGATCCTATGTTCTATGCGAGAGCGCCTTAAGAATTTGAGATTATTTCTCAAACAAGTTAGATTCCGCCTAGTTAAGTAACGTAGCTTTCAAGCGATTTTTAATAAAAAAAATAGATCCTATTAAAATTTAACAGGGATACTCC
>NW_017153758.1:2752-3708 GCF_001652005.2 Ceratina calcarata
ATAAAGCACTAGTTAGAACAGTTGAAAGTTATGAAGTAGATTTGTTGAAAAGTGATTTCCAAAGCACAGGTATTAAAGAAAAATGCGTTTTTAATGAATTAAATAATTTTCACATATCCGACAATATATCCACAGATGTTATGCATGACTTTTGTGAAGGCGTGGCCATTTACACAATTGGCAAAGTATTGCAAGCTCTCATAAATGAAAAGGTCCTGTCATTAGATGTTATTAATTGCAGAATTGAAACTTTTCCGTATTCAGACTGTGAAATACGAAATAAACCAAGACCCTTGTTCTTTACTACCGCAAAGAACGGAGGTCAGAAATTAAAAGTGAAACAATCAGCATCAGAAATGCTTTGTTTAACACGGTATTTAGGCTTAATGATTGGCCACATTATTCCTCCAGGAAATAAATACTGAAAACTGTGTAACGGGCGGTTCGGCCGAGCCACCGATAGGTGCCGTGGTGGTGCCGACCGCTCGCTCTTGTGCACGCGACTTAAGACTAAAGACGGGTTCTCGAAATGACCAAGACGATTCACGAAAATATATAAATTTATTCAGGCGCGGGTGGCGCTGATGGCGCTGGTGCCGTTGGGCTCTTTGCCGCTGGGCCTCTACAAATAGATAAATACTTTTAACTCTAGGCAATATGTATACGATCGTTAATAGACTTATGTTACGCGGTTCTATTCTAAATCGCGACTTAAAGCTATCGGGATCCGCGAAGGAGAAGGCGGGGTCACGCTTCGACTCTGGCGAATTCTTAGATTAACTTATCTACTAATAGGTAACTATGCTACGCGACGCGTGATCTGGCCACTGCCAGAGTTTTCTAGGTTACGATTGTTGCCCGTGAAGCGGGCCGTAGCTCTAGTAGGCACCGCTATCCTAGGTGATAGCGGACTCTACCCGTGACTCTATCACCCGTATAGGCTCACCGTAATGATA
>NW_017153759.1:0-256 GCF_001652005.2 Ceratina calcarata
CGCGCGCGTTTCCTCTCCGGTCTGCGTGCGACCTCACGATCCCCGTCCGTATCGCACACGCCGTGCTCTCTCGTGCACGCTCGTAACCCGTCAAATCTCGGCTATAATTTTCCCTTAAGCCGTCGTAAAAAACGGACAATGTGAACCGCCGCCGTTCCTATGATAATTGCACGTCTGCGATAATTGCATCGGGGCCGCGGTCAGTTACCGCCGGATTCTTTTTACCGTCTACTTATTTCCTTGATTCTTGAAAACG
>NW_017153760.1:0-256 GCF_001652005.2 Ceratina calcarata
TTGTTGAGAAATCAACATATACAGTTGCGGTCCCTTTTCGGAGTAATTCGAAAGATCGAAGCGGAGTGCAGAAAGCCTCCTAAATATACAGTCCACTAAGCACGCTGCTGAGTTGATTCAGCGTGCGGCACTTAAGATTGTTGTGAGCCCATATTGAATTACTTGTATTTTTACAGCGATCGAAATAATCGGCGGCAAGATCGAGGGAGCAGTCGCCGCCGCTGGACTCGCGAACGAAAGGAGGACACGTGGACGG
>NW_017153761.1:0-256 GCF_001652005.2 Ceratina calcarata
AGGCCGACAAAACCATGGTGATGAAGACCGGGAATTTTTCTACACTACTTCACCTATTAATTTGATTTGTAACTTTATGGGTACAAAACTACAAATAAAAACGCTTTCTTCTTCCGTATTTTCTTCCGCATGCAATATTTGTTTATATCGTGGCTGGTCGGAAGCTCCATCGCAACCCCATTTTGATGTTAATATTAATTAAGTGTTATCACTCATGTTTAACGTTTGCAATATTCGCGTGACTGTACGTTCTAAT
>NW_017153762.1:0-256 GCF_001652005.2 Ceratina calcarata
TTATATAGATAAAAAAGATTGATAGAAGACTCACCCTTGGCAATCACCTTGAAGGATCTCCATCGATGTCTCGTGCACGCCAGCTCGTTCTCACCGTGTCGCGAATACGTATAATCGATTTAGAGAAACGAAACTTTCGGACAAACATCGTCGAAACGCGTACAATCGGAAACGGCGAAGGTCAACGCGAAACGCACAACTGAAAGAGAAAGTGGAAATGAATGAGTAACGGTAGGGGACGAGACGCGGATAGGGG
>NW_017153763.1:0-256 GCF_001652005.2 Ceratina calcarata
CTTTAAAGCCAAGCTACGGTAATCTGCTGTGCTGTTATCGATGTACGCGTCAATATTCGCTTCAAGAAACGGGGTGTTACTCATATATGAATATGTGAATAATCCCTTAGAAGGGTTGATAACCCCAGGACGCGATGGCGCAGGCTTCATGGCAGCTGCTTCAGTACGTAACAGCCGTCCTTGCCGGAATCGGGAATCGACGCCAACTCCCACCCACTTTAACCTGTCCCATGCTTCTTCCCCTCCGATCAAACTA
>NW_017153764.1:0-256 GCF_001652005.2 Ceratina calcarata
ATAACATGTACTTAATTTCAAGCTTGCTTATAATATTTCTATATATATGTTACCATCTTCAACTAAGTGTACGCCACTTGTTACGTAAGTACTGTTAACGCCACTTGTTGGAAAACAGCAAGAACTTATTCAATATCCCAGTACATAAATTATTGCAGTTATAATTAAGATCAATAGTTAATTTATATATAAAACCTTATTCATGTATTCCATATTCTATGTATTCCATGTAAACCATATTCAATGTATCAATTTG
>NW_017153765.1:0-256 GCF_001652005.2 Ceratina calcarata
CAAATAAAAAATTCTAATGGTTCGATGAAAAGTTGAGATCTCTTCAGGTTCGTAATATAAAATGAAATTAAAAATTGTTTATCATACTTCACTTTTTGATACAATTTCCAAATGGGTAAAAGATAAAATTGTCTGATATCATCGATATTGAAATGCGATATTAAATGAATACGCATTTTACAATAGAATTAAATTAAAATCGCTACTCGCGCATAATTCTGAAAATACGCCGAATAATTTACTTTTTACTTTGTCC
>NW_017153766.1:0-256 GCF_001652005.2 Ceratina calcarata
TGAAATAGTAACAGTCGATCTTTTTATGACCGTATCGTCCACAATGATGACATTTCCCACTAGGTAAATTTTTGTAATTTCTGTAGGGATGAAAACCAGTACGAAAATATGAGCCCGAATGTGAACCTCTGCCTCTTCGATTTCCACCTCTGCAATTTCCACCTCTGCCTCGATAACTTCTTGAATAATTTCTATTATTTCCACGAGGAATTTCAGTTTCAATATGCAAGACTTTCGCACTCGTATCTTCACTTGC
>NW_017153767.1:0-256 GCF_001652005.2 Ceratina calcarata
AAAATTCCTATATACAATAATTGATGAAATTATTATATATTATGATAGTATTAATTACGGTTTCAATCAGAAGAGTAAGTCAGAAGTATCGAATGGAATTAAATAAACAGTGAAGTAAAGAAAGAAGGAAGGAAGGAAGGAAGGAAAGGTCCGTCCGGTAAGAACCATTACCCCGGAAACTGGTTCACCGGAAAAAGGAGCGAATAGAAAACAAGGGTAATTGAAAAGGTACGATGGGGAGTAAGGGAAGGGGGGG
>NW_017153768.1:0-670 GCF_001652005.2 Ceratina calcarata
TACATCCTTAAATATCGTTTAATAGGAGATATTGAAAATATAATTATTATAATAATGAATTTAATTCGTGGCATAAATAATGCAGGTATTTTAATTAGAATTTAATCAAATATAGAGGAACGTTATAATAATTGAATGAACGGTTGCAAACGAGATCGAACAGTGGAAGGTAATAGAAACTAAGCTGATAATCGTGGAAAAAAGAAATGGAACGTGATGGATGATGTCCGATGGACGTATGACATATCGGTGCTCCCTTTGTAAACCGCGGCCTCCCCTATAAATAATTCCACCGGTTTTCGACTAACCCAGATTGAAAACGCATCGTCCACCCCTTCCCTTCTCTCTCTCTCTCTCTCTCTGAAGGATCGTTAATATTTAATTCGTCGGACGAAACCGACACTTGGTTAACCGAAATTAGCCACGGTCCGAGTTGACGCCGCGGCTGCGTCACGAGCTTTCGTTATAACCTTTGCGGAATTATTTAATCAGGGTGTATTATAGCAACGCGGTTCTATTCTTACGGCAAAGGTCGTCGTAACGAGAACTTCGACCCATCATTTATTCAAGGAAGCTCGCAGCCTCACTGCGAGAAATAGCCTGGCAAACAAATCTTCGTTTATCCCGCGATAAAAACTATTATTTATTTATTTATTTAATTGTAAATGAG
>NW_017153768.1:2457-3053 GCF_001652005.2 Ceratina calcarata
CTTGTCGTACTATTTTTTATATAAAAAAATCAAATGATTTATTTAAATGATTGAAATAATGCAACGAAATCTAAGTTAGTAACAAGCCTGAGTTAAATCTAGTTTATACTAAGTCCTCGATTGATACAAACTATAAATAATTCTGTCGTACTATTTTTTATATTAGAATCAAATGATTTATTGAATTGAATAAAATTTAATTTAAACCTGAGTTAAATCTAGTCCATAGATGATTCAAGCCTCGTTTAATATGATCTAGATTTATAACTGATTTCATGGCTATTCTTATATCGAATAATCTACATATTGAATGCAGGCCTAATTTGGGTGAAACCTAGACCTAGTCTCGATATTATTCGGAGCAGCGATCTATTTTTGTCTCGAGCTATCAACGTCCATCAGTGATCATCAATAATGAAACAACGTGCTATCAAACTATCATTTTAGGCGTCGAATGCATCATCCTATTCTGACCAGGTGGCCTGACTTTAAAACAACGAAACGTGAACCGAAATGATAAATCTGTATATAAATAGGTTTTATTAATTTCCGAAAAACTTGTACGAAATTTAAAAAATTACTATAATATTCAAGGA
>NW_017153769.1:0-256 GCF_001652005.2 Ceratina calcarata
CAAAGTCAAACTGACTGACTTTAAATAAAGAAATACAATTGGAAAAAAGGTGGATAGCTCTACTATTAAATTAGTGGACGTTTTGTCTCATTAAATACTATCAGAAAAGAGGTGACAATTGTTTGTTACGAGGCACGCGATATAATAATTGCCGTGCGAAATATGAACTGAATCGATCCTTCGATTACAATTAGAGAATAAAACCGGCCCAGTTTCGCATCAATTAAAGAGGAATTCTTCTTAAGGAATGGAGATC
>NW_017153771.1:0-256 GCF_001652005.2 Ceratina calcarata
CTGATAGTCGCGCGGCAAGTATTTTATGGAGACATCTTGTTAAGACAGATGGAATAGTGATAGGCCTGAAGTCCCCAGGTTCCGTGGCATCTTCCTTCTTTGGTAGGAACACCGTTCTGGCTGAGCGTAGGTTGGCAGGTAGTCGCCGGCAGTACATGATTAGAGTAAGTATCCTTGATAGAATTCCAGGCGGCATAGCTCTCATTAAGAGAGTCATAGTTACTCCCGCCGTTTACCCGCGCTTTTTTGAATTTCT
>NW_017153772.1:0-256 GCF_001652005.2 Ceratina calcarata
GAACGGAACAATAAAATTTAACGTATATTTAAATGTATAAAGGTGACTAGGGTTACTCGTTTGTTATTATGAGACACGCGTTTACTCGACTAGCCGCGGTGCGAGTCGCTGCAGGAAATCGGGCTTACGATTATTGCCAGATCGGTGGCCTATCTAATTAATCTAAGTTCTCGGTACTCGCGTTACAATATGTGAAATATACGACTTACGGGTCGATGGCGTAACAGTGTCCAACGCACGCATGTACGACTTTCCT
>NW_017153773.1:0-256 GCF_001652005.2 Ceratina calcarata
ATTATTTTTAAAGAATATTCTTATTATTTTTAAAGAATATTCTTATTATTCCTAAAGAATTATTTTTTAAGATTAGGGACGACTGATTTGTTGTTCTTGAATGCTTTACTGGCTATTGAAATACTCTTTGTTGGCCACCCTTTGGACTTTCTCCCTTCATTTACCATTTTCAATGTTCGTACAAATTCTTATCTTCACATAGCAACTTTTATTTTAACACTAGAAAGACTGAAACTTAGTATATACCTATATTGCC
>NW_017153774.1:0-256 GCF_001652005.2 Ceratina calcarata
TATTATTGGTAGCGTTGTTTGTTGTGTGTGTAGGGCTTCTTGTTCGTGGGTTTTTTAGCCAAGTTGGGCCAGTTAGTCAGAACGTAATGTTTATTATGTGTGTACGGGTTCGGGTATTAGCTCGTGTCTGCGTGCACGGTGTGTTTTGTGTTTCCGTGGGTGGCAGTGGGTTGTTTCATTGTTTTATTTGCCGGGGGCCTACGTTTCGGGATGTGCGTGGGGTTGGGTTTGTACGGGGGATTGATCTGATTTTGAC
>NW_017153775.1:0-256 GCF_001652005.2 Ceratina calcarata
GACGTAATAACTTTAATATTAGCCTTCGAAAATTTCTAAAACTTAGTGCAGTATTTTATTAACGTGATATCTAATAATTGTTAAACTATGGATGCTTTGTCATTGGTTTTATTTAACGACTCATACGAACTTAATTAAAAATGAGTTTGAACAATGAGGGAACGATCGGCTATGAAATCCTTAACTCCGATTCAACTATATATACGCTTGGCTATCTGATGCAAGGTTTAAATCGCTAGTCCTAGTTTCGGGCAAC
>NW_017153776.1:0-256 GCF_001652005.2 Ceratina calcarata
TTTGTGTCTGTTCTGCTTGTTTGTTTGTGTCTATTGTTGTTGTTTATTGGTTTTTGTTTTTTGCTTTTCCTTGTTTTGTGTTTTTGTTTTCGTTTAATAGTTATTTGGTCCGGTTTTCGTTTGGGAGGAGGCACTGCGGTTTCGTTCCCGTTTTTTGTCGTTCTCTTTTTGTTCGTTTTCTCCCTCTTTCTTGTCTTGTGCGGGTTCTTTCATTTCACGTTGCGGGGGCGTTCAGTTCGTCTGGTTTGTCCTGCGT
>NW_017153777.1:0-256 GCF_001652005.2 Ceratina calcarata
TCATAAAAAATGTAATACAGATTCTGATGAGTCTATTACTGATTTCTCCGACGATCATAAAGCCAATAACACATCCTTTTATCACGAAGAACCCTTATCGAACCTTGCAGCCACACTACTAGAATGTGTAAAAGAGGTTGAAATCGTTTGTACAACCTTTTCGAATCTGAAAGGGGGCTATATTAACCCATTCGCTGCCAAGTTATTTCTTGGTAAGAGCACATATATTATTATACATAATCATTTAGAAGCAGAA
>NW_017153778.1:0-256 GCF_001652005.2 Ceratina calcarata
TATAAAATGGATAAGAATCATAATTACAATGGTTTTACTTGACTATTTATCTACCACCTTAAACCAGACCCTTCCAGTTCAACAATAAACCTGTATAACAAGTAGATTGCGGATGTTCTCGCATATACCTGTTTTTTATAAGTAGAAGTACAGAATCGAAATGCATATAAACATTTATTTTTTCCTTTAAATATTATAATTTTGTATTTTACGTCGAATATATTATATTTCCTTATATTTTACTGCATACTGTATT
>NW_017153779.1:0-13357 GCF_001652005.2 Ceratina calcarata
TACAAGCTATATTGGCGAATTTATCGATAACAGCTTGGAACGACCCGCAATAATTCGTCGAATCAAAGAATACATTAGGTTGCTGGATATGAAACGCTATTTTGTTTCTGAGATTTGAATTTAAAGGGGTACACTTCGATAGTTACGCGATAAGGTAGACTGTCAATGTTACCCACAAAATTAGCCAAAAATATGGGTTTCCAGGATTACACTTTTCGTCCTTATATGAGAATATTTTCCGGTAGTCTGCAGGTACTTCTTTAAAAAGAGGAAAATCAAATCTGACGCTTCACGAGAAAGAAAAAAATTTCAAAATGCATCTAATATAATAAAATCGAACGAACAACGTCACTTAATTTTGGATGAACATTAACGTATCAGTTCTCGTTGAAACGATATTACACAAAGGAAGGGGCAATTAACGAAAACTATCGACGTAGCGAAAGCAGCGTATCGAAATTGCAACATTAATTGGTCTACTAACTAATATAATGTCATAACCGCGTCGCGCTGTATACCCAGATTAAATTCCTGATCCCCGTTTAAATTACCATAAATTCCATACGTGGTATGTTATCATAATACTCGAACGAACAATTAATTCCGGAAGCAGACGGTTACTGCGTTTCCTGAAAGCTCTTCCTTCGAGGATTCATGTTTGCGATATTAATGATATCTTCGTTCTCCGTCTCACTGGAATATCTAAACGAGCATATGTTTACAAGAAAATTGATAAGTAATTACATAATGCAGTTGAAATATTGGAACGTTTCTTATTGACTCACTTCCTACGTTATATAAGGTGGTTCATCAAGTATTCCCACCTCGATTTGCGTCGTTATTATTGTACGTAGCAAAGAATCTTTGTATATAATGTTAAATGGTTTCAAGAGAGGCACATTTTAGTATAGTGAGTTATTCTGTAGGTGAACGCGTAATAGAAAAATAAAAGTCATCAATATTTTAAAAATAAAATTAGGAAATAGTTTTATCTGCACCGATCGATGAAGCTTTATAGTCTTTGCAAAAAATTATTAATGTATTAATATCGAAAAGACATTATTGGTTAATGATGTGTCTTGGAAATCGTATTATTGGACCATACTTTATCAAAGAATCACTGACTGGACAAAAATATACAGATTTTTTGACAAATACCTTATGGTCATTTTTACATGATGTGCCATTCCATGCCATTCGACTTTCTCTTATGGGTTTACTTGAAAAAATAAGATAACTGTATCAAGACTTTTACACATTAACCGAAGTTTTATGAAAAATCGTTATAAATAGATCAGTAATTAATTTTGTATTGTAGTCTTAATTCGAACCGAAGTTCGATAATGGATAAACGTTTGCGTGGTGCAAAGAAAGGGAGGTATAGCGAGCTCGGTGACCGCGTGGCTGCTTGCCAACCCGCATACATCATACCGTGACATAATCATCCTATATTCGCACCCCACTCATTTGACTTCGCATGCTCTCGAGCGCTGCTCTGCTGCATTACGCTCTGCGGTGCGGATAGTCTCGTCCGTAGTGTGTGTATTGCGTGGCGCTATCATTGCCACGACGCAGCGCTTGTGCTAAACGACATCCTACTTCCGGCTCCTCAGCTAAGCTAACCTTACGTACGTATTGTTCCAAGTGCGGCTCCGTGAAATATCGTGCGTTAGAGAGGAGATGATCATCCAGAAGCGTGCAGTTAGAGTAGAGATATTTAATTCAAGCTTGATTAAATTAAAAGAAGAAGAATTTTTTTTCATTAATGAGAATTAATTTTCAATACATACGTGCATACATAAACATGTAATCCTTTTGTAACGTGTAATATATTACACATAAATATATGATTTTACACATTTTATATTTTGTTCTGTAAAATTAAATTTTGGTTAATGACCAGAATAAGAATTATCGCGAGAGTTAGGTATGAAGGTGGGTGTTAAAGAATCAAGAAATTGACAAGATAAGTCGCTAGGACGACTATATGTAGAAAGAGTGGCACTGAGGTAAAACGCTTTAGCCCTAGGCCCACCCCCTCTTCGCCTAGACTTCACATTATTTTATGCGTCGTGCCCAGGTCCGTTTTTCCCCTCAGACGTCTGCATCGGTGGATCGCAGTTGTCCCCATTAAACTTCCTCTTTCTTAATTTTCTTAAAATTCCTTTAGGCACTATAAATATTAATTTGTGACATAAAATACATATGAAAATTTCATCATTAGTTGAGGATTTTCATGCATGTATAGCATATTTTATAGCATGTAAAACTTAAATCTGGGTATTATAATATATTAATTGAATTTAATTGCATTTATATGCAGTTAAGTAAACTTAGGCTAATCTGATTTTCTCGAAAACTAAGTCATAAGTCAAGATGTTGAGTATATTTTTACAAAGAATCAGAGCGTCTTTTATACATGTTATTTGGCCGGAGCCTGTATAGATTATAGACCAGTTGAATAAATCCACCAGCGTGGATATAAAAGATGTAGCTGCACTAAAACAGAACTATAACTCCGCGTACGTGCATACATTGTTCCTGTTCCGTGTTCCATTCTGCTCGACCTGCGCCGCGTAATGCATGTAATTGAATGTTAAAATTGCAGGAGGATTTGCCGGAGCTTTTCGTTATTAAATGGGGACGAATGGAGGCGAACTTTACGTTTGAAGCGGTCAGCCGTTAATAAAATTTCCCGCGAAATAACAGGCGAGGCTGCTGTGGCAGGCGAATTTCTGCTGTACACTGTATCTAAAAAGTATGCCGAAATCTGTCGTGGTATATCATTATAATTGTTATTGTAAATAAGGATGAGAAATCGAGTGGTACACATATATTTTGCACTGTGCAAAACCTAAAAACATTAAAACAAATTTCGATTTGATTCTCTGAGAAATAAACACGTAAAATCGAATAATGTAAATCTATATTTTTGACCAATTTAGTGGATAACATTCTGCCTTATGGCACCGCTATCAATGTCTACCCCCTTGAAGCTCGCGTCCACGTCTGACTGGCCTGTCTGACCATGACTTACTGTATCTACTGCGTCACCTACTGATGCTTCTATCCTGATTCCTGATGATGCTGCAACCGTGTAATATTTATTATTGTTAATTAATTATTTATTTCTTGTTTTACAAGAAACTAAATCATATATTTAAAATAGACAATCAAGGAGTTTATTAATTCAGATTCACGTAATGATAATTAATCGCAGAAATCCATTTACCATAAGACAGTGCTCATTGAATAAATGTATTCTTGTAGTTCTTTCAAACGAAAATACATTTTTTAAATCTTTATACAAAAGTGATGAACCTAATACTGATATGGAATGAAATATATCTATTTCATACTAAAACCAATAAACAAATATAATAATACTTGATATTACTCTTGTAAAAATTATGCTGACTGAATAAATGTGATAAATGATTTTATCACTTTTATCACTTTTATCAGATAATTTTATTAGAACCAAAGAAATGTCCGTAAACTTTTGAGGGTCAGTGTATGTATTGTGGCCAGACGCTATCGTCCTGTGATGTAACGTTCATGGTAAAAGAGCCGCCTTTACGTTCTACTTCCGCGCATGGTATTCTGATATCAAGTTACGCCCACGCCGCCGCCGTGCCGCGCAAAACTTGGACATCGTGCGCCAGTTAAAGGTGCAAATTTTCACCGGGGAATCCTAGCGATTCCGTTGCATAAATGCCTTTATGCTAATTTCAATTCACCCTCTCTTTTTCCACCCGAGAGGACCACGATTATGACGTTGGCAATATAATAGGAAACAATTTGAAACTATTGTACCGTAAAGCCTCGAATCGACCAAACTACCTAGGCTACATACTGATGAAATCTAAGTGAACGTTCCTTATGCTGAATACTTCTGAGAGTATCATTACCAGACGTCTGATCATGACAGGCGAGATTCAAATCGATTTACTGAGTTTTCTATATTGTTTTCTATTTTTCATTATTATATTAGTATAAGTTGAAAAATGAAAAGAAGAGAATAATTGTTTTATGAGGGTGAGTCAGTATGAAATGATTTATCGATAACCAGGCAAAAATAATTCAAAATATGGGTTTGCTCTTCGTCTTACTACTACTTCTAATACTTTTTGAGTCACTGTACTATTAAAATAATCTTCTTTGTAATAGGCTACGAATGTGAAGTACAAATAAACTAATTATTATAAAAAATTAAAATTAATTCTCATCAAATATAATTTTTTTTTAAACAATTTTTTTCATTTCTGTATATTTTGATCTCGCCGAACGTTTAGAATCGGTTCACGTATAATTCATTGAAATGCGTAGTTGGAATTCTTGGACGCTTTGAGAACTTTTCAGCCGTAGAGTCGCGCCTGTTTTATTCATCGTCTTCGTCCGCAGTTTAAGCCAGTCGTAATTTCGCACGTGCAGCCCCGTTTCACCAACTCGCCGTTTAATCGTGATGAGCCGCGTTGTTTAAGTACAGACCCGTGTGTCCTCTTGTTTGCTAAATTCCCCGTAATGGCAGAGAAAAACTTTATCTCCTAACGTTAAGACTCCACGAAAAGCTTAGCGAGAAAATCTCGCGAAAATTCCTGCAAGCATGACCCAGGATGTGCTTAACATACATCATATCACGTGTAAATCATATTTTTTAATAAATTTTTCGTTTTCAAATAAACATACATTTCGTATGATGTGTAATTAATTTCTAAAATCAATTACTGAACTCGTTGTGGGATCCTTGAAATAGTGGAAGTGCAGCTTGACCGAGAAAAGAGAGTTGATGAATAATTAGTTTTTATTTAGAAGTAAAAGAAAATAATAATAATACAACACTCTTTGTTCTTCGAGCCTCGTCGACAATTGACTAGCTTCGACAATTTCCCATACTGCCCTTGACGAGACGGATTTAAGATTCACGAGGTCCGTGGCTAAAATGAATAAGGGGCCCATTTGAGGGCAGCAAAAAATGACCATTTTGTGAATATAAAAAAAAAAACTAAATTATTATTTTTTCAAGTTATTGTCGTACACATAATTTGTGCAAATGCAAGATCATCTTATTCTTAACGAGTATGTAACTTTTCCATACTACTTTCTCATATAAATTTTTATTCATGCGTGGTTACAAGCGCAAAATGAAATTATGTGTGCGTAACATGATATTTTTTATTCGAGCTTGCAGGGCCCTTTGAATGTTGGGACCCGGGGCTATAGCCCCTGCTAGCCCCTCCTTTAATCCACTCCTGGTCCGGAGTCATTTGCTTGTCCTTTTCTTATCTTTTTGGTATCCGACATCATTGATAAGTCAAGAAAACACAATGTAATCCTTGTAGTTATGCAATATTCCATATTATCATTGGAATATTCTTTATCGTCATGCGCGACATATTTGTCAGTATCGTAACGTTAAGGATAAGGAAAGAATTTACGATGAGACTTTCGCGCTTGATAACCGGTGACGAGATAAAGTGTCTTGAATAAAATCCGGTTTACAGAAAGGTCGCGTAGCGTATACATACATAGTATTTACAAACGTGAAAGCGTGAGCAATAAAATTGGCGGTGCGTGGTGAAACGAAATACGATATCGCCGTATGCTATACTTTCACAAAGCTTAATACGAATTTATTAGTTGTCCAGCGTCCCGCGGACCAAGGTGCACACGGTCTAACTTCGCCGCGCGCGGCGTGTAACGTTTTCACGAACAATGCTTCAAACGATATGCAACGTAGTACCGTTTAATGTGTTTCGTTTATCTGCGTTTGATAGCTCGTTGTTCGGTTCGTATATTACAACGAACGAATTAAACGGGTAGTTATCTTGTTTGCTACGTGCCGACAGTGGCAGGTGTCTCGCTGAAGGAATTCCCTCAACTTTCATTCGAATCATCGACAACTTCGCAACATGTGGGTTTTTAAGTAGATTTAGAATTTGCAGACGAAGTAAAACGTTTGCGATATCACTTAAATATAGATTTAGATATTTCTTACTTTTTAAGAATAATAATAATAATAATCCTCAAATCAACTCAATGCCTCCTCATGCTGCCTAAGACCGTCTAAAGTTTTCTTCATCAAGAGATTCAGTTCCAGATTTGGGCACTTAAAAGTAACTTCTACATTAGCTTCCAAGTCGAATAAACTCAGTTACTTGTTTCTTGTAATTTAATGACTCCAGTCATGTCATTAGACGGAAACTTCATTCTTACTTTTTCGCCACGCATTACCAATAAATATATGTTCTTCCTGTCGACTTTGAAATTATCTGTGAAGTCAAATACTTCAATTATACTGCACTTATAGATCTATATTTCTATATATGTAAAAAACTATTCGACTTGAAATATCTAACTTAAAGATTGTACAATGTTTATTTATTTTATCATCGAGAGTGAAATAGTTGTGAAGTGAGTTTCCTTGGGATTCGACTGGAGATCTCTGCGAATGAAAAAGGGCAGCAGCACGACCCCGGGATGACGTGGTCATAACCGTGGATCATAATAGAAAGTTTACCGAGGTCCAGGGGTGGAAGACGTACCGGATAATGTAGTAAGTTTTAATTGTTATGGGTCATCGTGGGGCAAAGTTATTTCATTCCACGGCTATTAAATCAAGATTATTAGTCTTCATTTCTTACGTGCTCGTAACGTCTTCGGTCCTTCGTTCGTTCCCATTGAAAGGGTACTCAGGATCCGTTAACAAGTTGCCTCTCACACAATTCAACCATCCACCCTGACAGTAACCACACGATCCGCTAACGAATCTCGCAATTACACTGCAGTTCAAAAGTATCTCTACAATTTTCTCTGCTAGTACGAATTATGATTGTTAAACAATGTTTATTGTCGTATATTTCTTATATAATATCAGTAAAAGTGATATAATGTTTCTTACAATAATTGGTATAATAATTGATCAAGTAGATTTGATATAATGTTTCTTATAGTGATTGATACACTAATTCATACACTGATTACTAAATCTTATAAGTGTACTAGTAATTCATACACTTTCATCTAACGATTCATGTAATGTTTAACAGAATAGTTAATGTAATAATAAGGCTGTAGGTTTCATACATTTATAGAAAAGAACAACTATTCATTTCGTTTCAAAGATCATTTTATTTAAAGAGGACTTTTTATACATTTACCGTAAGATACTTCTTATTAAATGAACATATTCCACTATTTGATCAAACCAAAATTGATTTCCCAAAACTTTATACTGAAATCAATAAACAACAAGTAATAGTGCCTCATATTAAGACTGGAAGTATTATACTATGGTCATAATAAAGTTCGTTAACAATTTCTTCTTGTAGATTATTAGATTTTAATGTTTTATTCTAGTTTAATTATTTTATTAGAACTAAGGAAATGTGTTGATACTTTTGAGTGGCAGTGTACCTCTTCCCTTTTTTCCTTCTTACGAGTTTAGAAGCAAGTATTTATAAGTACTTAACGGTCGAGATGCGATTAACGGCGTTACGAAACCATGCGGTTTCAGCAAAGTTATGTTGAACGCTGGGTAACATTTCAGAGACAGACGGGAAAAATTCTTTTACAGATTTCCGTCTATAAACTCGAAAAGTCTGAATGTCCTACAAATAGAGTGTCTGTCTAACCGCGGACCGAATACACATCCCGCTCGTGGGACAAAAACGACCTTTAGCAGACAGTTTATTTCCCTATTTACACTTTTACTAGTAAAAATTTTTGGTCATATGTGTAATAAAGTGATGATAAATGAAAGCACATAATATAATTATTAGTTTTCTTTGAGAATATTCTACAGGATTTTATAGGTACTCTACAGGAATATGTTTGAGTGGGAATGTTAAGAGCTGAGTACATGTTTCAATGTTTAAATGATAAAAAGAACGTTTATCTAAAATAATTTTTATTTTAAAAATAATTACAAATCTTAATGCAATAACTATTCCACCTTAAATGCGACTTCTAGTTATACAATATGAAAGAGCTTCCTGACTGACTCACTCGTCAATGCCCAGCAAAAACTATCGTAAAATGTGATTTATTTGTAGTGCAATAACTCTTAAAGCTGATGAGATATCGAACTGGTTCTGATAGAAGAATGTTATTTTATAAAAATACCAAAAACCAATTTCTGGACTTTCAAAAATTCGACCCCTGAGAAAGTAAAGGTTTAACAATCTTGGCAGGAAGAACTACAAATGGTTAGAAACGGGTACTTCAATAAAGAACGAATTCTATCGTTTTTCACCAACACAAAAGTATCGTAAGTGAAGCCTCAATACTTGGCTAAAAGTCGTGGAGACTTGCAGAGAATGAAATGCAAGTAATGTAATTAAATAAATTAAATATAATTCGTTGAAAAACGCTAATGAAAAATACTTGATCATGAAATTTAATAGAAAATTAGTTCTGTTCTCAGCTGGTTAAGTTAGTTCAACACGAATGGAAGAAACAGCTTGACTTCCATCTCGTGATAATCGTCCCGTTTTTCACGTTATCACCGGTCGCTATGCGAAAAAGACGAATTTTGAAAATTGCTCGGCATTACAACTATTCGAGTACGCAGGATGCAACGATTTCTTCAGGACGGGATTTGTTTTTACGGCGCGAGTCAAAGAACGTCACGTTCATTTCGTAGAGAAACCCGATCTCGCAAGAAGCGAACGAGAAATTAACGACGCGAGGTAAATAGACGGATTTCGTTTACGAGACTGAAATGCCGTCAAGGCATCCTGTTAAACGTCGTTCCTCTGATTTTATTCATTTCCTATAAAGGGTGGGGTAAAATTAAATCTCAGAAACTGCTGACGGTTCGATAAAAGATATTTTAGACGAAAGTTAACTTAATATTATCTTGTTGCTTTAAGAGCGAAGGTTCAATTTTTAACGTGATTCAATATTTTACAAAGAAGTCGCTGAAGCCAATTTAATACAATAATGCTTCATTTAATGATTCATACAATAAACGATACAATGTTTCATATAATAATTAATTACAATATTTGCTAGAATAATTCATCTAGTAAAAGAATAAAATAGATATAGTATAATTTATATAATGTTTCATATGTACATAAATTTCTTCTTGTAGATTATTAGATTTTAATGTTTTATTCTAGTTTAATTATTTTATTAGAACTAAGGAAATGTGTTGATACTTTTGAGTGGCAGTGTACCTCTTCCCTTTTTTCCTTCTTACGAGTTTAGAAGCAAGTATTTATAAGTACTTAACGGTCGAGATGCGATTAACGGCGTTACGAAACCATGCGGTTTCAGCAAAGTTATGTTGAACGCTGGGTAACATTTCAGAGACAGACGGGAAAAATTCTTTTACAGATTTCCGTCTATAAACTCGAAAAGTCTGAATGCCCTACAAATAGAGTGTCTGTCTAACCGCGGACCGAATACACATCCCGCTCGTGGGACAAAAACGACCTTTAGCAGACAGTTTATTTCCCTATTTACACTTTTACTAGTAAAAATTTTTGGTCATATGTGTAATAAAGTGATGATAAATGAAAGCACATAATATAATTATTAGTTTTCTTTGAGAATATTCTACAGGATTTTATAGGTACTCTACAGGAATATGTTTGAGTGGGAATGTTAAGAGCTGAGTACATGTTTCAATGTTTAAATGATAAAAAGAACGTTTATCTAAAATAATTTTTATTTTAAAAATAATTACAAATCTTAATGCAATAACTATTCCACCTTAAATGCGACTTCTAGTTATACAATATGAAAGAGCTTCCTGACTGACTCACTCGTCAATGCCCAGCAAAAACTATCGTAAAATGTGATTTATTTGTAGTGCAATAACTCTTAAAGCTGATGAGATATCGAACTGGTTCTGATAGAAAAATGTTATTTTATAAAAATACCAAAAACCAATTTCTGGACTTTCAAAAATCCGACCCCTGAGAAAGTAAAGGTTTAACAATCTTGGCAGGAAGAACTACAAATGGTTAGAAACGGGTACTTCAATAAAGAACGAATTCTATTGTTTTTCACCAACACAAAAGTATCGTAAGTGAAGCCTCAATACTTGGCTAAAAGTCGTGGAGACTTGCAGAGAATGAAATGCAAGTAATGTAATTAAATAAATTAAATATAATTCGTTGAAAAACGCTAATGAAAAATACTTGATCATGAAATTTAATAGAAAATTAGTTCTGTTCTCAGCTGGTTAAGTTAGTTCAACACGAATGGAAGAAACAGCTTGACTTCCATCTCGTGATAATCGTCCCGTTTTTCACGTTATCACCGGTCGCTATGCGAAAAAGACGAATTTTGAAAATTGCTCGGCATTACAACTATTCGAGTACGCAGGATGCAACGATTTCTTCAGGACGGGATTTGTTTTTACGGCGCGAGTCAAAGAACGTCACGTTCATTTCGTAGAGAAACCCGATCTCGCAAGAAGCGAACGAGAAATTAACGACGCGAGGTAAATAGACGGATTTCGTTTACGAGACTGAAATGCCGTCAAGGCATCCTGTTAAACGTCGTTCCTCTGATTTTATTCATTTCCTATAAAGGGTGGGGTAAAATTAAATCTCAGAAACTGCTGACGGTTCGATAAAAGATATTTTAGACGAAAGTTAACTTAATATTATCTTGTTGCTTTAAGAGCGAAGGTTCAATTTTTAACGTGATTCAATATTTTACAAAGAAGTCGCTGAAGCCAATTTAATACAATAATGCTTCATTTAATGATTCATACAATAAACGATACAATGTTTCATATAATAATTAATTACAATATTTGCTAGAATAATTCATCTAGTAAAAGAATAAAATAGATATAGTATAATTTATATAATGTTTCATATGTACATGTATAAAGAGTAGTAGTGTGAGATATGCGGCGAAGGCGGAGGTCGCAAGGAATGGATGAGAAAGCGTAGAAGCATGAGAGAGAGAAGGGAAGATTAAAGAAAACAGACGGCCGTAAAGGATACGGTTCCTAATTGTTAGACAATAGATGAAGGATAATTTGAAATTTTCGTTTTGTAAAGGTACTGCTATATTTCATTTTATTGTATGTGTAAATTAAGGATAGTTGTAGGTTTAAGTTAGTTTTGGGTTTGACACGAATTTTTGTTAACACCGTAGTGCTTATAAATTGATAGCCCTCAATGCGTGGGCGAAACGATTCCACGTTAATTGACGCCGCATTTAGGGAGGCCGGTGGCAAGCGGGACAATTATAAATAGATTAGTAATCCTGTTCGTAATCAGTGCTAATGTCACTCGGCAATTCTCATGTGTCTCTATGATTGCGAATGAAATTTGCCCGGGCGTGCACACAACACGATTGCAGGACGCAATAGAAAACTATATATGATGATCCTATTTCATAGGTTTACTGTGCCGGAGCCAAATCTAATGCCACGTATTTAACACTAAATACCGACGCTGTTATCCCCATTCTCCTTTTATCATTCCATTTACGGTATTATTCTGTTCACGATTGAAATATTTATACAAGTAAAATTATCAATAATTAATAGCATAAAACTGAACTATACTTTAATATGAAATGAAGTTAATAATAGATGGTAACATAAAAATTGACTGTATCTCAAGAATCCATTTTATAGGGCTTGTTGTCGGTTTATAAGAAATTGAGCGTAATGTCATTTCAGCCACCACGTTAAAAGTTAATCGGATTTTTCGTACGATCGGTGGAAATACGCGTCGCGATTTAATTTGTCGTAGGCTGGCCAATAATTACTACCAGAGGCGGCCGGTCCTGATCGGTTCTCGATAAATTACGGAAATCAAACACGAGAACAAGCACTGTGTTTCGATTAATATTTACGATCCGCGGATTTCGACGTCTCACGAAAAATTGATCTGCAATCAAGTGAGAACAACGTTAATAATGGGCTTTTTTCAAATTGCCAGATAACGTGAATTTATGTTTGAATAGCAGACTGTACACAGTGTTACTATAAAAGCCGCTAACAATTTCATTTACAAGGAAACATCAAGTGATTGATACACATTGATTTTAACAAAAAATTGTACTGTTTTTCATGACCCCATAAAATCGTGCAATAATTTTCTTGGGAGGTAGGGGGTAGGCCTAACATTTATGACCCCATAAAAATCGTGTGTATCAGTCACCGATGTCTCCTTGTAAGTACTGTAACATTATGTAATTTAATTTATTATGAATCTACATATGTGGTACATGTGTGAACAGTTATTTTACATAAATGGAATAATATGACATGAATTAATTCAGTGTATAAATTGCTAGTCCATAGTATAAAACGTTGATATGACGTATCAGTATGCGACTGAATATATTTTGACGAACTCCGATTCACTTTCTTTGAATTATAAATTTATCAACTCACCTTGTATAATTGTAATTGAAGCGGTTTTTTTAGCTAATCGCGGTCGACTCGGCGAATCACGTGGGCTGTTAACTACAAGTTTTCATGTTGCTACACCGCGAAAACCCACGTGCATACGCGATATCGTGCAGGAATACTGGAAACTGGTAATCGACCATTTAGAATCCATTAGCGGATTCTAATTACCGATCGTTACCACTTTCATAGTGGCGAGAAAAATGTTTGTTAGTTTCAATGGATAGTGCTGTCTATAGTATTCGCTACTAATTGTTCTTGTTTTCTTTCTTGCAATATCGTTCAAGTACTATCATTTTATAATACAAGCAAGTAATATCGTTTTGTAATATATGCAAGTATTTATAGTTCAGAATGTTTTTTTGTTAACCTTATGAACTCCTAATAATTTTATGTAATGTACGATCTATAATTAACAAATGTCGATTGAGACTCAACATAGGAGTATGAATCTGTAAATCAAAATGTTGAATGTAATTCGATATGTTTTTTTGTCAATATATGCAAATCATTTTAAATAAATAACATCATATGTTGATTTAAATGAGTCCGACTTTAATTTCAAATAAATTCCAATTAATTATTTTCTATCTCTTTAGAATATTAAGTGATCGTCAGTGATGGATTAAATACTTGACCGATAATTCTTTCTATATAAAATTGCAAGTTCGCTGGTGACAGTTTCAGGAGCGTTTTACCCAGATAAAAACATGGGTGAATATGTTCCATTTCTTTTAAAAACCTAGGGGAAATGTTGACGGCGCAGGAAACTCGAAATAATGTCGAGCATCGGTTTTAGAATTGCAATGACTCGGTCGATTAAAATACGTTCAAAAGTCTTTGTTTACCGATAATTATAAAATTTTATTAGTTTTTCTCCTAATTTCGATATTTAACGAGTTATGTACGATTAATTGGCATTTTATGGGTACTGACAAAATTCAGCCGATCCATCGTCGAAACTGC
>NW_017153779.1:14158-14969 GCF_001652005.2 Ceratina calcarata
GCTTTTTAATAGTAATAGGAATCTATAATAACAGATTCAACATGCTAGCATTGTTTAAGTATATAGCCTATACATCCTTAAGCCATTTTTTCTGATAAAACAAAAACCTTGTTTCTTATTTTAACGTACTGAATCTATTCCAAGTTTTTAGGAACTCCCTGTATAAGTGATTAACAGTTTATCGGAGCTCGGATAGTAATTGACATTCTACTGTAGATACATTGGCATTCAGAAGAGAATATTCACGTGTATTTATTGTTTTTGGCAAACGGTCGTTAGACTTGTTCTGGACCCAATTCTGTGTCCGTTTTGTACAGGAAATTTCTTCTGCAGATCGGCCCACAGCTAACGGTAAATTTACAGCGCACAAACAGCGACCGAATGCGAAGCGAAAGGCTTCGGAAAGGAGCGTAATAAGTACACGTGGGCTCTCGCACCCTCTGAACAATACGGGAAGTTGCTTTACCACCCAAGAGTCGTTTTGCGGCCGCGTTAAAACTTTTTTTTACGATGGTTTAATAGGCCCCGCGATGTGCCAAGACGATGATCCTCAGTCTTTTCTGGGTGTCATTTTCGGTAGTAAAATGAAAACTTCAATCCACTTGAAAGAACATTGTCGTAAATCGTAGCTCTGTTCAGTTTAATGTAGTCAGTATGTATGATTGAAATACATAGAGTAGATAGTAGCACTAACTATATTTGGTAACAATTTTCATGGATCGTGTTGTACATAATTTAATAAAATCTTCTACCAAAAGAACAATTTTTTCTTTAACACTAGAAAGACTGAAACTTAGTATATACCTATATT
>NW_017153779.1:16491-51932 GCF_001652005.2 Ceratina calcarata
TGTATAATCTCAAATAAAATATAAAATCTTTCCGAAAATGTTTTTATTCATATCTGAACAAAATACTTATAATTCATCAGATTACAGGAATATTTTTAACGAAGTTACAGTTTCTAAAAAAAATAAGGCTTTCATTTGACAAGAACTATTGCTTGGTTTTTCTGTATTTTCTTCTCACAATATTTTTTAACAGAGCTGCGAGCTGCTACCCTGCAATCTTATTTTAAGAAAGAAATCTCCATTTGCTTGACTTCCGACTTACTTCGCGCTCGGAAAAAAAACTTCAGATTCAACGCGCGCTGCAGAATTTCGCCAGCGAATACTGAGAAGAAAAGTTTAGGTCCGGTCAAGTCAGGTACACATGTATAAACTTAAATGAAAAACTAAGCAAGTGTTGGTGTTGTCATGTATACGTAGATGTTTGTGTAATATATAAGTGTGCACAGATATAGAGAATTTATGGTTATATGACAAGATACCTTCTCATTAATTAATAAAACAATTACATTAATAAAACATTGTGGAAAATTTTAGAAATTCTGCGAAATACATCTTGAATTCTTATAATGAATGGCAAAATTTTGATTTCATTTACGAAAAAATATAGACATAACAATGACTTTGGATAATCGTTAATATAGTGAACGTTCTATTTTCTCCAACTTTTACTCACTGGCTTATTGTTGCCGGGTTTTTACTTTATTTTCCTAGACCTGTGACCTATTAAAGATTCCACGGCTTAAAGAGTTTGTAGCATATAAACTCGTCGTTATGAATCTTGAAATTATGAAAAAATACGATAGGGAGTAGAAAATAGTGAGGTAAACAGCAATTGGGACAGTTATTTTACATGTTTTAAGAACATCTCACAGTTGAAATAATATCAATTTCGAGGATATTATTTAAGATAGACAATAAAAAATATGTTAAACTAAAACTTGTAAGATTTGCAGATGTCAAAGTTCGGTCAGTTTTTTAGACTGATAATTAAACACCAAAAGACATTCCTTTCATCCAATTTATTATGCCTAAAGATCAGATCACTAATATATTCACTTCTTCTATAAATAATAAGGATAATAAATAGGATAAAATACGCAGTCTAATTATGACTTATTATTGGACAAGCACTTTCGTGATTGCAATCAGTAATCTATGATTGCGGAGGTGATGCCATTCGAAACGAGTCTAAAGTGCTAAAAACTGCACTTCGGGAACGTGGCTTCGTGTCGTAGTATTTTTACTCATGTTAGAATTTATTTGCTTTGGACTTGTGTAGAACTAAGGCTCATTAAAGTTACATTTCTTACACATCTAATATCGTGATTTACTATCACACCAATCTATAATTCTCAATACTGGTTAATAAATTATCTTAATGGATAGTCTCTAAATATGTATGTAAGTTACTGTAGTTGCGATCAGGCGAACGAAGCAGACGTTGTCCATGTGTGTGCATTTACAGACCAATTTTCTCGGAAATTAAAGAACTTTATTGTATATTTACGGCTCAGTTTTATGTGAGAAGTCAACCAATTGGCTTTGGAAACAGCCTGAATATTTAGATTGAATAAATGAAATATAATTCCGTGAAAAACGGTAATCGTAGAGACGGATAAGGGGGGTCGCCCGCGGGAAGGATGGAAATAATGTCGAGCATCGCTTATAAAGCAGCGATGACTCGGTAAAAATGCGTTTAAAAGGCCTCGCGTCCCGGTAATTGTAAGTTTTTATCAAAGCGTTCTTCACAAATCTGTCGAGTCGTCGAGGTAAAGTGCCTCGCGTCCTACCGTTCGTTCCGGCCCCTCTCCGTTCCCACTTTCGTCTTCCGTCCTCTTTTCCAACCGGCGGCGCGGCGTGTAAGTAGGTATTCCTCAACGGTGGAGTTTAAAAGGTCGCCCGACGAACACTTCTTCTTCCACTACTTCTACTCCTCCTGCGTCGACGTGCCATCCAGATAGAAAGCTACACGCGGCCGCGCGTAACTTATCCGATCCTCTCCGCCGATAAGATAAAAGCTAAATAGTCCGCTAATTAAAGACCCCTGCTAGCAGTTCGAGCCACCCTGAAACCTCCTAGGCCGCGAGAAACCGAGAAAAACGGGCGTTCTCTCGCGTACTTTACTATCCGCGTACATTCACGCTCATAAGTAACAGAAAGGCTAATCACAGATTAGAATGTATTTCGCACGAAACCAAACAACTTTGTTCCTAATAGCAGTGTGCATTCTTAAGGATATTCTCATATTTTAGACGCTGTTAAACATTTGAGAAATCTTCTGATGATCTGAACCGAAAATCGTTTTGAAGAGGAATGAGTAACGGTATTAATATAATTATAAAGGAAGTTCTCCGTTCTTCATTTATTTCGTGGACCATAACTGAAGTTGTGTATATTTATAAACCTAGTTCCGACTTACCGAAATGCCAACGAGACTCTTTATAATGTCCGACGTGGCGGTTAATGCCCACTGATGCTTTATTGAAAAACTGAATCTCCGAAAGAACGCAGAAAAGAAGAAAGATATAAGAGAGAAGAAAGTTGAAGAAGGAAAGGGGAAATAAAAGCGTACGGAAAGATTAAAAAAGATAGACAAGACATCATGAAATGAAAGATGACAAGATAGGAAGGAAAAGGGAACAGGAAAGTAAACAGCAGGAAAAAGTTGAGAACTCTCAAGTTCGGCCACCAAATTTCGAGTAAAAAGTGGTAAAATACTAAAACTACTTTGTGACTGCTATAGTAGAAATCCATTTATTGATAAAATGATCTTAAAATTAATCTACAATATAATTAGTCTTTCGATTATATGATTTACTTTGTGGCTCAGTAATAACGTTTCATTTAAAATAATTTATGGTGTCTTTAGGTTTGGAATACTTGTATCTCCTGCTAGACAATAAGTGAATGTTTTAAGTCCTATGGATGGAGGTGCATGTAAGTTTGGACAGGCATTCAAGGCAAAGCAAGGGTAGACGATTCTCGAATCGTTTCATTTATCTCGAGCATCATCGTTTCGCGATGAATAAACAGCAGCGACGTCGAGCTTCTTCGAAACAATTTAATCTACATAAGCTAACAGCTACCTGTCTGTCTAGCCTCGTCGCCATTCGGCGAGATTCGAAACACTCGGCCTTTCAAGTCTGGACGTTGCCTCAGGCGCGCCACATTAACAATCCTCAGACATAGCAAAACAAAAGAAAAAACAGAAAAAGGAAGAAAATTGATTATTGTATTATTTCCAAAAATCCAGCTGTTTTATATGGAGTTTCCTTGAGTCGGTGATGTGTTGAAGATAGCTTGATCTAATTAAGAATTGTAAAATTCAACTTCATACCATGGAGGGAGAAAGCAGAAAACATAAAGAAAGTAGAGGAAAATTGAATTCCTATGTATACGCTGTCTTACGTAGTTTTTTAGAATTACCATTGCATTGAAGATATCTTGATTTTTAAATCAATTAAATGTTGCTGCAGTATATAAAATTGCCAGAATACTGATTCAGTTTTGGTGAAATAAAAACACAAAATTTCTTGTTATGAGACCATTTTTAATTTGTCCTTTATTTTATTCAGAAGTTGGACATGATTTATGTACATGGAATTGAATATTTCATACATTATTTAATTGTATATCGTTCTAATTACAGTCTAGTAATGTACTTCATTTATTTGCATTCATTCATTTTTACGCGTTTATCAGATCGAAAAAAATATATATTTAAATATAGCTTCTAATGAATCATTCTGTTTTTCAGTTTCTCAAATTGCTTTTGATTGATACAAATTTTATTCCATAAATGTAATCAATTACCTGGTGTTTCGAGCGCGTAGAATGGCGCGCCGGTGTATCAACAATCGTATCTCACCCGGCGGGCACGAAATGAGTACGTAGATACGCGTGCGTTCCACACGGACATAGTTTCGAAGCGAAGCGCGAAACTCCGCACGTTTAATCACGAGCAAATGAGGGAATAAATCGAGTCTATTGAAAATATATTCGCGCCAGATTTTAATGAACCCGTTAATGAAAGGAGATCGATACGAGGCGAGACTGTGAACCGTAGTAATTCTTGTCATTTAAATCTCTGTCATATCGCTTAAGGGTAGTTCTATACGAATCTTGCAAAATTTAACAATTCTCATCAATTTTTTCAATATCATAGCACGCCTAACGTTATATCGTTTTGTCTAATTGATTTAATTACTCTTTGGTCGTACATAATAGTTTTCAACACGACTTCAATGAATTCATGCTGGTTTTTATTACACTATTAGTAAGGGTGTGTGGATACATGAAAATTTCAGAAACTCGGATCAGGTCAGGCACCGTCCCGAAAGTTTGACCAACATATTCGGATATCCGTAATTGCAGGACTTAAACTTAACTCAGAACTCGAAACTCAACTCGGAAACCGTCATTACATTCGCAGCACATTTTTTCAAACAGATTTTACATATTTAACTTTGAAAGTATTTTCACATGTGATGGTGTATAATCGACATCCAATCCGGTGACGACTACTCGGCATCCGGTGACGTCTATTATATTAAAATTACAGAAAAATACGCCAGTAAGTAGAAATAGGGATATTTATGTCACAAATAATATATTTTACTGGAATTTCTCAGGATTGCGTTTGAAGAAAAAAATATGCCATATGCACCAAAACGTAACAAGTTCCGTCGTGCTTTTTGTAAGCCAAAGCTCACTTTTGTCATCGTTAACGAGTTATCGAGTCGACGAGGGGAACAAAGGCGTTGAAGTTATCTTGAGGATCCGCGTCAACTTGTCTGGTGGCTTGTCACGACCCACACCGAAAAACGTCCGAACCCATCATAATCTGGCTGTGAAATCATTTTTTGGCATCGCCAACCGGTTCGGTGAGGCGTCCTGCGTGCGTCCTCGTTCAACCCCGTAGGCTCGTTAGACTCGTTTCAAATCCAACCAGACGTTCTGTTTGGATTCGTTCGCATTCACCCGTTCAAATTGACCCGGACCTTCTTCACGCGTTTCCAATTCTACAGATTAACGCGGATCTGTCCGCATTAGCTCGGATTCTGAACCCTAACCTTCATCTCATTCCCAATCACTTTATCAGAGTTAGATATCTTTTACATCGTTCGGAACATTTACAAGGTTGTCTGTATTAATCATTTTCCCTCAAATTCCTTTCATTTTTTCCATTTCAATTTATTCGACATAACTTCAACGAGTGATACGATGAATGTATTCCTAGTTCAAAGATGAATCTTTTTCATTACTTTGAATCGTGAATCCTGAGTTCAAATTATATAAGCGACATCCATAAATATTCTAACAAATTTCGAAACTGTAAAACATTTTTAATATTGGACTTAAGGAATTAATGTCTTTTTAAATGTTAAAGACATCAACTTACCGTTGACAACTTGGAAAAATTCATAGATACATAATGTAATGCAAATTATAGTAAACAATAAATGAAAATATGTACACATTGTACAATTGGTTTCACAATTTTGCATATATTTTGCAAATGTCGTACATAAATTTCACATACATATATTTTGCATATATTTGTATATATATTCTTGAGTATTATTTTTGCATAATGATCCACTGTCTAATTATTATATTAGATAGTGTATGAAACATTATATGAAACATGGTAGCAAATATTCTATTAACCATAGCACAGCAATCATTACAAACAATACTGTATTAATTTGTCTCATAATTCTTATAACCAACAATGTATAATGCGAATGTATTAACAATAATGATTTTTATCACGTACAACAAAGGATGGCAGGTGTCCACGTACTTTTGAGCGGCAACGTGAGTGATTTGTGGATTTAGAACGATTAAGTTCTGCGGAGGCATGCCGAGCGTGAAGACGCGGAACTGTTACATGGGAGAGGCAATTGCGGATGATCTATATTGAATGCGACTGCTGTGCGGCATGTAGGAAGTTGCGCGGCCGCGTCCAATTACGCGTCTCCGGATATAAATCATCGGAAATACGTGGCCCGCTGACGCAATCCGTCCATTGATGCATTGTTGCGAGAAACCAGTGGTCCCGCGTTCTTGAGGTGACTTCAGCGTTTGCTGCATTAATTCAATGCCACCTATGTATGTATGTATGTATAATAAAGCGTAACAGCTCTGCCCATATGAACGCATGACATTACACATAACAGGCCGTCTAATGAAATAATCTATTTAGTCAATGAAGTCATAGTTATATAAGTAAATTTGATACAAACCATGTCTATAATCAATAATTTATTTATTTTAATTATGTACTGCATATCTGTGCAATAAATTAGACATGTATGGATATAATAGGCTAAACCATAGGCAAATAACGTTAATGCATGATGGGTCTCGTTTACAAGTTTACTTCGTAAATCGAGAGATTTGTATTTCAAATATCCAACTGGAAATACAATAATCGCACATGTTAATTACATGTAAGCTGAAGTTCGGTTAGCAGTGACGTTACATCGAAGTTTTTAGGCTTTATTTATAACATTGATCAATCTGGTACTGTGAGACACTTCATACTTTCATCCTCATTTAATAAAAATACTTGTTATTACTTTTGAACATATTAATACAAAAACTGTTACTAATAATGTCTGACATTAAGTATTCTATTTCCTTATCTTGTGGATTCTAACACATTCATTATATAAAAATCCACAATCTAATCATAAAACATAAATGATTTATTTATAAAACAAAACAGTTTACGAAGACTAATAAAAAATCACAGGAATAATAGATTTAATGTACTGGTCACGTTGATCAAAGATACTGATCACGATTTGCTGGAAGAATGGTTCCGGGAAGCAATTCGAATTTTCATTAAAACGAAAACTCGCTGATCCGTGGAAACAACCGATCCACTGACAGTCAAGGGGCGATAGAACGGGGCGCAACGAGAGAATGGAGCTTTTTTCCTGAGTTTATCAGGCGTCGATTAGTTTTAAATCGTGATCCATCTCGCGCGCGGCGCACAGCAAATTACAGACTTCGTTAGAATCCCCGTTATCTCGATACCTCATCTACCGTACCCGGGAATTATAAAAACAATTCAGATTTATACACCTCGCGGCTTATCACACGGGAGAAAGTCGGTACCTAGGCGTGCTCGCTTAGTTAAGTATACTTGCGTTCGTAACTACACTCTTATGCAGGGTAACACATTTTATAGACTTGCGCGATTTTGTGCAAAATAATTGATAAAATGATTAATTGTGAATCTACAAGATACGTAATGTTAACAAAAAAATATTAAATTAGTACATATTAAAATTTTTTATTTCCTTCACGTTTTCATTCGACGATTTGTGCGAGTGATGTGGAAACGGTTTCGTGCTTCGAAATTACTGTTGATCACTTTGTCGAGCACAAACGGCTTCGATGGTTCCTAACGATTGCCGATTTACCTCGTCATAGTTGATTTTTTGCGGTGTCGGCTGATTCGAGAAAACAGACCACGTAGTACGCGACAGATGTCGATTTTTTTACGAAGCGGCCTCTTTTTGTTAGAATTGATGGGTTTCTTATCGATTTCTGATGATTCTCCTCCTGTTCAACAGATTGCTTTGTGCCATTATACGTCCTCCTTTGAACAAGTCGTCTTTTTAATAAATATTCTTTATCGCTTTTCTCTTCTTATCAAGTATTTCGTTTAAAAATACCCAACAGTTTGCTTTCAATTGCTACTAGGGTCGTTCGTTTAGCTTGATACAGGTTAATGTCTTGTAAACCACATATTTTTTAAAATAACATCTCGGATAAAAGTTGTTGGATTTCAAGGGAGCCATTCGATGGAATTGGACACTACCATTCTCCATTATTTTCGTCGTACGAATTGAACCTTTCTTCTAACTGTTTCATTAATTTGCTAGTTATCTATAGTAATTCTCAAAGATTTATTTTATAATTAACTTCTTCATTGCTTATCCAGTTGTTTGTATAATTTGCTCGTTTATTTACTTTATGAAAATTGTTCACATGAGCTTCTTCTTGTTTGTTTGTTTCTATAGTCTTATATATAGGCAGCGTATCATCATTCGTTTTCCCAGCTCCATTCGTTTCCCTAACTTGCCCCGGACGTAAGAACCACCCAAACGACGTTTCGTTTTTTTCTCTCGCTGGCGGACTCCTTCGTTTCTTGTCAACATTTGTCGAGTCTCGAGAACTCTCTTCTTTCGCGGTGGTTAACGACATTTTCTCGATTTCTTCCGCGAAACGATTCCGCTTCTTCTACTCGCAGCCGATTCCTCCTCGAGACGGTGTACGTTGATACCCGGTGACTTTTTTCTCTCACGGTCGGCACACCTGTTTTTGCATTCGATGAAACCCGAGAACCGGCCGAGTGAATAGCCGAGTTTTTCTACCGACAACTTCTTCTACCAGCCTTCTGTTGATTCCTGATAACCGTCCGCGTGACCTTCTTTCGCCTTTAACTTCTCCTTTCCAATTGATAGATTCGAATCGCTCTGTCAAAGCTCTGTACAGGATCTTAGTGGTTATTTCTTACCCTCTCTCTTATGTTTCTCTTTAGTCATTCTCTCGGAAACCGAAGTGAGAACAAATTTTATTGTAACGCACTCTTGTCTTAAAAGGAAAGTGAAACGCCATCGTTATTATTATTATTGAATTTTTAAGATTGCTCATCTTTAATCTTCATTCAGTGCTTTTAATAAAGTTAATCAATAAAAATAAATAGGATTCTTATAATAGTTGATAAATTCTGATGTGTTTGAAGAATATTAATATCTTAGCTCCTCTAAAATTATTACTGATATTCTGATAACAGTCTTCTTCTATATTTGAACTTCACACGTGCAATAATAATGTGCGATATTGAATTTGGTATACTGCAATTATTGCACATAGATTTATCTTTCTTTAAAATAGATACGAGTAAATATGGTTGCCATGGCCAATTTTCAATTTTCAATTGTATAAGAAAAGATGTTATATATTTAATAATACTGAATGAATTTTCATACTTTCTTCAAGTGAACAGTTCCCTGAAAATGACAGCACTTTTCGAAACGCGATTCAGTACGTGAACGAAACCCGTGGCGAAAGGCGTTCTTTGCCGAAATTCCGACGTTCATTCCAGAATAGATAGTCGCAGGTCCCTGTCCAAAATACAGAGAGACCATCAGCTGAAACTCATCTCAAGGCACGATGCATTCCGGATGTTTTAGAATATTAGCTATTTTCCGCTCGACTGCGTCGGATGAACCAACGCCTTCCCCGCCCTTTCTCGTCTTATTCCCACGCGATGGAACAAAGGTCGAAGGGCGAGAAGTTTGTTCCGCTCTGCGCGATGCACGCGCTTTCCACCATTGCGCAACGTAGGCAAATTTTCAAATTGATCGACGAGTTTCGAATTCGGATCACGTTCGATCGAGTACGCGTTCCAATTGCAATTTCTCTGCGTCGAAAATGATACGTTTCTCTATAAAGCGCAAAGCTTTCTCGGACGGAATCGCGAACAGGGATTTGCTGTCTCATCGTGATACAAAATTCGGTGATTTCGAAAACAGAAAATATTTCAGATCAAGTTGCATGCTGTTCGACAATTTTCGAACGTATCTATTAGAGTAAGTTGACGTTATAATATAATCAAATACAAAACATATTAAAATACGTGCAGCCATAATACTTCATGTAAAAAAATGTACGTTTTATATATGTATACATGATCTATAAAGCTACATAAGTTAATTAACTTAACTCCTTAATTATGAAATTACATGAACATAACATCTGTGTCAATAGGTTAATAATAAATCCTAACACAAAATCCCTTAGTGCTTTAAAAGAAAAGAGATTTCTGAGATTAGAAATGTATTAAACTATTGTATTTAAAAGAAATTAATATGCACTCTAAAATAAAACTTATAAAATCTGATAACTGTAATCGATAAAGCAAAAAAGAAAAATATGGTTTCATTAATTAATTAACCTGATCTATCATAACATAAAACTATTGATTAAATTTTTTTAACATTTGGACTACTTAAAGGTTAACCACGAGCATGTGGTAAATCATTTTCAGAACTAAGTTTCTGCAAAGTTCCATCAAAGTCGAAGGATAACGCTTGAGTACATATTGACTTGCTAATGATTTTGCACGTAATCTCCATTGGTTATCTTAATACATATCTCCTAATAAGCAATCGACAAATCAGTAGCCAGCAGCTTATTACGAGACAACCTACTTGTAACTAGAACTCTGTCCCCGAAGATCGAGATTCGGGCTTTGTGCTCGAGATTGGCTTCGCTCGGAGTAAGTTATCCGCTTGAGGCGTCTAAGCTGCGATTTACGCGCGATATGCTCGCCAAATATGCTTCCCCCCTACGTCGGGTCGTCGTCATAAGGCATCTTGGCTTTAATATCGCGTGTACTCCAAGCCCTCTTTTCGTTTTACCTCGCCGCCACGCCGATGGTAATATTGGCTGGACTCGATTACGAATTTCGTAACGCGTACGCAAATAGGGTTATTAAAAATCATTTTGGCCAAGGAAGCACGCAATTAACGCAGCAGATTAAAACTGTGCTCACGATGTGAAAAAAAAAAGTTTAACGAATCGCGTATGTTTTTGTAGGTTGAAAACGGTGACGTAAGACGATAATTACACAATATATACTCGTCTTCGATGTGATGGAACGAAAAATATTGTACATTAATGTAAACGGCTGTTATTGTTGCAATATAATTTTATGAACATTTAATTTTTCTCCAACATTTAAGAAAAATCGTATTCACATGAAAAAGTGAATATGAAATATGTAGGATTGAAAATATGATAATGAAATTGTATGTAAACATCGTAAACGAAAACGATTGATTTATTTAATATCCGTTCCTTCATTTATTCTGCATTTTAATTATCCATTCAATCAAAAAGGTATTTTCAAGCTCCTGTCGCACTGACGGTTTTAGGATTGTTAGTAGAGCATGTCGGAACTAGTTCGAAGTTCTCCAGAGGAAGTTTAAAGCTCTGACGATACTGTTGCAGCTAATCTAAGCACTTTCATTCAGAGCGATAAGTAAAAATAGTTCAGGAGTTCATACGGCGACGTTCGTTTGGCATTCTCTTCATCTTTCGTAGAATTTTCATGTCTAGGTATTCTGATCTGTTAACGTTCATGTTCTTAATATATTAATACACTTCATTATAGGTAGAAGTCCTAATTCTGCTTATATCATTGATAAGGAGCTTGCCAGGAAGATCAATCAACATCCGTTCTCTTAGTTCCTCTGGATTATAAGATTCAATAATGTCGTACATATAATTGCTGATATAGTTTTTTATTTGCGTGTACCAATTGTTTTTCAAGTGTGATTTTGTTCTATCTCTTTAACAGCTCAAGATATCTCTTAGGATACCCTTGTATCTGCATATTGTTTAGAAAATTGAGGGTTCTTTTGACTATTTCACCTTCCAATTTGGTAATTCCGGTTTCCGGTCTCAACGTGTATCCAGGCGTGCATCTAGGCAACCAACGAAGAAAATTGCACGTTTATCTGCATTTAATATCGTGCAGGCAAATTGCCTTCGATATATCTCAAAGGACGTCGACCATACAGTTTTACGGAAAACTGACAGGAGTAAACATTCATTCGAAAGATTATGTCGTTCGATATTCAATCTGCAATCTGAGATCGTGATTAAAAAATGCAGTAGCTTACTGAGAAGAGAGAAAGTAATTTCCATTTCGCGTCGCATCAAAGAGCAGAATCGTGCCGAAGAAAAATATAACCCCCGCGCGTAATTTCTGTTACCGGTTAACTGGCTGCCGCGTGCAGTACGTACGAATATCAACGCGGCTCGAACGATAAATAAAACACGGTGCGGCTGTTGTTGATATCGCGAATGCGACACCGTAATTAACGTTTGCGCGTACGAGCATAAAGAACACGTGTCGCATGCGTTCAGCGCCGCATTCACACTTTCAATGGCCTTAGGCAAAATGTCATTAAGAGATTCCTAAGTCTGTTTTAATTAACGTAGTTCTTATCCAACTATGTTAGGCGAATAATATTTAATATGTGATAAATATAAAAGTATGACAATACTGTGAATTTTAACATTATATACACTTATTCTGAAAGGTTCAATCTCAGTACACATTTCTCAATACGAAAGTATAATATTAAATTGACGAGCGTAATTAATTAAAATAACAGTCACTTCTGCAAAATTTAAAAGTATACCAATTTTTTTGTTGGCTTTTAAAGAAAATTAATTGGTCACTTTCAGAGAAATCAACTTTATAATACTTGGAAATAATTTTATTCTAATTTTGGTATCATTCTTGAATACAGTTTTCTAGCTTTAAAGGAAAGAGTGAAATATTTACATGTTGCTCAATCGATTAAAGATTTTGCACAAACGTTCTTTGTGCTTCAATTTAGTTTTGCTCGTAATTTGAATGTAACCTCGACTGATTAATTGTTAGGCAACAGCCTATGTGTTATAGTAAATGCGGCCTTGTACGCGTTCCTAAACCAGAGGATTCACGTCGTCGCGCCAATTTCCAAAGTTCCCTTTTTTCTTTTCCTTTTTAATAATCATGGCATACCCCGTCCAATTCAGCTTTATCGTTCCCGCGAAAGTCGAGCTTTTGCCTTTCCACTTTTATCTCGTTGAATAATAATCGCGTGTTTTTGCTTTTCGCGACGAGAAAAGACAGAAGCGAAACCCTTTCACTTTTGTTAATTCGATTAAACGAACTTTTTAATGGACACCTGGCAGCGTGACAGGAAATTAACTCGCTCGATAAACTGACACCTTCCTTTGGCTTTCGAAACACGTACACGCACTATCGGTTATAAGTAGACTGAGGATACAGAGTCATCTCTTTTTAAGCATTTTTTAAGAAGTGTAGTCCTTTTATTTTTGTGTCATAACGTGCAATTTAAATTAATTGTTTTATGCATTTTTGTAGATTATGTATGTTACAGCTATCACAGGTGCAATATTTTATATCAAAAATAATTTTCTGATATCAATTTAAAATATGAAATTTACATTGAGCCTTCTTTTAACTTTTAAAAATGATGTATTTTTTACCTTTATGTCTACTAATGTGCATATTTTATGCACATTTAATTTTTCTGATGACGCGTGAAATCTGCAGTCTAGTTCAGAAACTCTGAAAATAAATGAAGAAATGAAATTGTAAAAACTGCATTTATCAGCTCGCTATCGCTGGTCAAATTATGTAAGAAACAGGATGATCAAGATGGCGGTGAACTCGTGAGCAATTTCAATTACGGAGACAAGAGCCAGCGAGAATTGCCCAGGCTGCGAGGGTGCTTCGAGGATGGATCGTTTCACGAGTGGGTGTCGCGTCTCGTTTTCGCGAAACGGGCAGGAAGGGCCGCGAGGTAAAGCCCAGGATATTAGGGAACGCCGTTGCACCGGCTCGTAATGACAATTTAAGTAATCCAGAAACCAGCTACTTCGAGTTAACCTAATTGACGTAACTGCCCGTTAGCAGATCTATTACGAGGATATCTTGCTTAAGCAAGATCCGACGGTTAACCAGACACGAGCTTCATTCCCAGCCAGTTTTACAATCTCTGCTTTGCTAGATGTACATATGTACAATGTATCTCTGGATTTCAATAGCCTCGGTTAAAAATTTATATATCGCACACGTATTTTTAAAGTGACACAAGTTAAAAACCTGTATTTTTGAGTTATCACCATCCAAAAATTGAATAAACAGTCCTCTATCAAAAACCCACAGTGTACCAAATTAGCTTCAAATCCTTCCTGTTAAAGGGCATTAGTGTCACTCTTCTTGTCTCGAAGCCGCCTCCACTTATTCGGCGAGAGACACACAGTTGAGTATCAAATCTTGTGTATGGTGAAGATTTTCCAAATCACTAATCTTGATTTTGTACAGCGCGTGGACTTTCTACAATCGCAATAATGTTTCATAAAATTCATCACTAATACGTGACTTGAAGAAAATGAAGTACAATGATACAACGTATTCTTAACGATACGGTATGATACAAGAGTAGGGTACCAGTGGGTACGCGGCTTTACGGCAGGTTGGAGGGACACGGCTGCGAAAGAGCTAAGTATACTTATGTTCGCGAAACGGGCTGCGCGCCTCGTAAATGTTACATTGCGTGTAATCGGCGCTCCGATAAACAGTCTAGCACGGTTCGATAATTTATCTGCCGTTGTGCGAACAACTGTGCCGGGTGTTGGGGGTATGTGTACCATGGAAGAGTTCGCTAGCAAACCCCAGCTCGCAGATCGCGTTGACTGATACCGCGCGCGCACCTACATAATTGAATGTTCGACAACAATTTCCGCCGATTCTATTCCCTAGATTGTTTGCTGCCTTTTGGCAGTTCGTTTCAAATATTTGCTTGCACGAATTCGATACGTCGAATGTTCAATGTTATTTCATTGTTTTATGATTTTAAGGAATTTTTCGAGATTAACATTATTTATTATTATTACTAAAGTGTAGATTTGGTGTATTTATAAAAAGGTTATATGCAGGAAGGATGCATGTAATGTGTAAAATGTGATAAATTTAATACAGATCATTATGGTGTAAGAACTAACTTTCGATACTAGCCCCCCAAGGGTGAAAAGAGGTGACGCGTATTTTCACAAGTGTTCAACTTTCTTTTACATGTTATTTTACATTATTGTTCATTTGTCTTTTACTTGTTATCTTGCTCATTTTGATCAAAGATAGATAAACATACCTAGAACGTGAAATATTTCAAATATATCCTTAAGATTGCTTTTGGGCATTGATGAATGTGTCAGTCAAGAAGCTCTTTTATATATATATACATATAGAGGATTTTGTCTCCAATTAATTCATACAATGGTGGAATTAAACTGTATATGAAATATTTCTGTTATCAAATATAATCCAGCACTGCTTTAAGACTAATGGAAGGTTTAGGGTGTCTCTAGCTTGGCGGGAACTTTCCGAAGCTCAAAAGGCTGCTTTAAATTCTGGGTGCGAGATCACAGTTGGCGCGATGGTCTCCGAGGACCAAAACCGTTTCTTGGCAATCTGCCGGACGCGCTTTACACTTTTTATTTCCTATCCCTGTCTCGTTACCGGGGAACATCTTTCCAGCGGGGACGGAAATCCACTCGTTATACATCTTAGGACGTGATATCTGGAACCGCGGGGAAAGAGATACGAGTACAGGGAATCGTGCTGGCGAAGTCAGATGGAATTAACCTCGGTTACACCTGCGTTATCGAAGGGATTAGCCGGAATGGACAGCGCGGTACGCGCATTTCATATTTGTCATATTATAGATGACGTTTTGATTACTGTGCCATTTACCTGTTCGGAATATTGACTTTCCGTAACTGGTATGAGTATAAATACAGGAAAATAAATATATGAAACCTATTAAACATTATAATTATTTTAATACATAGTTATATCTTAGTTATTTCTTTACTATAAGACGATAATGGTTTTATAAGTACAGTTTCGCATACATAACTAAATACATACATACAGTGTCAATGCCAGTAATTTCACCATCAATGAATTAGAATTAAATCAATAAAAGAAATTAGAATGAAGTAGAATCGATTGGCCAATGTAGTGGGTATCACTGACATTCTGCCTTAGTACGCCATTATCCTCCTCCTTAACGTTGAATGCTATTCTCAACATGATCTCTCACTCCCTCTTGTCAAAGTACCTAAATTTCCAAGCCTGAAGTTCGCTATTCCGAGCGTGACTGATACCGAAACGAGCGATCCAGTAATTTAACAGGATATCCCAGGTTATCCTTATTCATAAATTCGTCGGTGACGTTGAAAAGCATCGTTTAAAAGTAATGCGTCGCGATATCGTAATTCATGAGCGAGCGCGTACCGCACCGGGCGCCATATATTTTGAAACCGGTATGCGAGAGCGAGCTCTCTCGCGGTGCAAATTTAACGTTGATTTAATCGTTGAATTCTGAACAGGGCAGCGGTGGCTCGCGTTTTAAATAAACGTAATACAACCGGACACTAAATCTCGCGATTCGATACTGTCGACGCTGTTAATTATTTCCTCTCCCTTTTTCGGCCCTACATCCATGAGTATTAGAACACCTAAGTTAATATATGTATATTTCAGACATTTATTAACGGTTCACCATTTCTTTGTTATTCATACTTGTATTTCGTGGAAAAAAAACATTGTATCAATTTTTCTATCATTTATTGGATCGAACATTATGTGATTTATTGTATCAATTCTTATATCAATTATTGTATATTTTAATCATCTAATCATTTAATTATATCTATATTTGTGCTATAAGAATAAAGCTATACTAATAATTTAAATTATAATACCGCTACAGAATTTAAAACATTACTGCTTTTGTACGTACAAATAAAAAGTATTTTATTGAATTTCAGTGACATAAAGGATGCATTATTAAAAAATCAATTTTGAGTTTCACTTTAAGCATTATACGTTGCATTGAAACTTTCGTGTTAAGAATATGACTGACGTAATTGAGTAAGAAACAGCTTTAATGGTTTAATCTTCGAAGACAGGCAATAATCGATATACTTAGAATCTTAAATGTTAAGTAACGTTAAGAACACGTTCTTGCTTGTACGAAACAGCGTGTAATAATATCTAAGTCGTGTCTTCACGTACATATATAGATCCGGACCGGAAGCTTCGTCGAAAGCTCCGAGTACCTATCTAGGCCCCTTGCTCGCTGTAAAAGTATCCTTAGACTAATTATACATGCTCGCGGCGATTACACGTAGCTGGTAGATGCAGATGTAATAGCTGGCATACCATTAGCCGCGCGCGCTACCATGAATATTTCATCCCATGCCCGACACACTATAGTACACGCTGCCGCTCAGAAGTCCACTACCATTTTTTATGCTACGTCATCGGAATCACTATTGCTTAGGTATTGTATAGGCTGGCTAAAGAATCTTCGCAAGAAATTATGCGTGTTCTAAATAGAGTGTTTTCACCGATTTTACCATGCATGTAACTATTCATATTAAAAGATATATTATAATTGAAATAGAGTTAAAAAGATTTTTAATAATTAATAGTAATAGTAATAATTATTATTTTATTTGTATTATACAATGTGTCCTCGTATTTATGATACAGATTGTGCATAATCGTACATCAGAACATAAATCGAGATCATGGAATAAATTGTTTTCATTTGAGACATTGGTTTCGAGATCGACTGTGAATTTCCTCTGAGTACGTATGCACTTGACCATGGTCATGGTTAATTATTGGAAATGAGTTAAATAATAACAATCCTCCACGTGATTTTCTAGAAACTTTTATTCAAACGAAGAGAACATCTATTCGCAATGAATGGTTCGACAGATTCGATCACAAACGTCTAATGAACGATCTCTCATATAATAATTACATTTATTTTCATATAAGAAATTGATATAAAATTAAACGAATTTAATTCTCGAATTGGATATAAAAAAATGTACAAGTACATTCCTAATTTTGATTAATGAATGAAATACGTTTAACGATGGCAACAATTTTGCAACGAGGGTGCATGTATTGATCGGTTCGAGTGGCACTCGTTAAATTCGTTCTCTGACGGGAATTAACAAAACTGGTGAAAACTCGAGGAGCCCTGTTCGCGACTTTTTCCACAACGGAATTAATTCCACGCCGGTTTACCTTGGTGCTAATTTCGCGCTGTTTATCGGGGTTAATTGTGACCGAAACCGTAATTGCGACCGCGACGACGAGTTCGTTTCAGAAACGTTGGCTGACAAAACGAAACGCAGGGCAAAAAAAGAAATAGGCTTGTAAAAACGGAATTTAACGTTCGTTAGTTCATTGGTATATAGTGACTATATTTCTCGGGAGAAATTAAAGGAGAAATCCCAAATGGTTTTGTAATAAAAAAATTCGGTTGCGTTTGGTTAATAAGCGTGTCATTAAAACTGAAAAACCTTACTATAATGCTATTTGAAATGACAACATTTGTGTTGTAGCAAATTATTTTTTTAATTTATTGCAAGTTTCCCAGAATCTTTATTGTTCATTGAAATTAATACATAAAAACCGTCTCGTGCAATGAACAAAAAATTTCTATTCAATTTATTCAAATGTTTGACAATTCTCATTAATATTGCAATTTCATATACTATAGCAAATTTAAGTACCATATGCAAAGACAAGTTACATTGAAATTATTACATGACTATCATTTCATGCAATGAATAAAATAGTTGAATCCAGATGCTGAGATTTTATATAGTATAACAATTATGAATACTGTATAAGAAAACATGTTGCATTTCTTTTATATTCCTGTTACGATACGTAAATAAGAAACAAAATGGAGATTTCAAGGAAATAAATCTAAAGTGGATAGCAGGGGACTAAAAAATCTGTCCTCTAAAATAAAATGTATGGTCACCGTAGTCATCGGGTTTTAATAATTCCCGTGGTGAACGGTTCCCAGGGGAACGGGAGTTTCACTGTGTATACGTAATTGCCGAGTTGTTTGCGGAGAGGAAAATTTTTGGATCTTGATAGCGCATAAGTAAGGGGCCGCGATAGAATCTTTACGTCGCGCCCTAAAAACGCGGCGTATTGCTTGTTTCATACGAGAAAAAGTACGTTTTTATCGCGAGATCCTCGGCTCGATACGCGACGTCTTCTACGAGCGTGTTGGGAATGAATAAACGTTAAGTGGGAGAGGAACCATACCAATGCGGTTGCTAAATTTCACTGTGAAATGAATTGTGAAACCACCATTAGGCTGATATGAAAAGAATGGAATCTCATTAATTGATCAAAAATATAATACAGGTACTTATTTTGATGGGGTAACAAAGCTCAGTTAAAGTACATGATTTTGCATTTATAAAATATTTTAGTCAAATCAATAAATATATTATTTCAGATGCCAATTCTTACTAATTCATTCGATATTTAATCCAAAACTTATTTTATTACACTGCCACATAATTTTGCAATTATGGATGCTAACTCTTGTGAATTCCTTAAACGAATTCCGAGTCAATTTGTCAGATTTATAGAAAGCTGGATTCTAGCCTCGCCAGGAGCGAATTTGTCGTCGAAATAGGTTCCGGCTAAACGTTTACCTACACTCTGGAGAACGATTCGACCGTTTTCGTGGCGACGCGCATACATTTCGTTCTACCGCTGTTAATTATATTTCAGTATAGTTCATCGTGTTCTAGCTTGTTTGCCGCCATTTAGTCTCTGGAGAACTCGCCAAACTCTCTAATATCTCTGTAAATACGATTTTGCGACATATTATATGAACGCGAAATCGGTTGTGACTCGTAATCGTCTCCGTCCAATCGCGAACAACTATCATTTGTACTCGCAAATAGTTCCCTTCTAATCTCATTATTCCTCATATTTAGACTACGAATTTTTATACGAAATAAAACGCTTGTGACCTGAGTTTGAAAAATTGAATCTAAATTGAAATTTCTTTTACATTTTAAAAATATTGATGAACATGAGCGTACATTACAATGCATATTCATATTACATGTGTACGTATTCTTTGTAGTTTCTGCACATTTTTCTATAAATGCATCAGACACACAATCTAATAATTAATACATGTAGTGAATGAATAAGAATTGTGACCTGAATTAATTGAGTATAAAATTAATGATCGTATATATTCAAATATGTACAGATTCATAAAATGAAACGTCGCGTATTGAAAATTATTTGACAGTAATAAAATTAGAACGCGCGTGTATAAAATAAAATAGGTCGATATTCGGAACTTGAAACAGCATCCACAACGGACATCGAATTAGAATTATCGCGACGTCAATGCGATTAAAAAGCACTCGTCGCGTCGCGGTTCGACGACACGTCGTCATTTGTTAAACACCCTTTCGAGTCTCCTCTCCCGCCTCTTAGTACAATTCGGTCGATTTCCATCGAGTAGACTATTTATCGTTAAAAGTGGAGCTTCCTCTATTATTGGTACGATTCAATTGTGTCTACAGGCTCGACCAGAAAGATGATTTCATTTACTGGGACAGCCTGTGAGCTGCAGATTTTTTTTTAATTTTGTTAATTTACAAGGTAGTAATACTAATTTTACGATAATACGATATTTTTCATTTTCTCGTATGATGCAAGTGGGTTAAAAAAAATCGGCGTCGAACCAGGTCACCGTTCAGCCGTTCTTCATCGAATCACGCTCGTTCGACTCGGATTTAACCCTTTTCTTTCCTGGCCGGCCGTCAATTTGTTCCGCTCTCGTTGGTTTTTTTAATTAAAACCGCAACGTATTTGTTTTCACTCGCGAGCCGTTCTCACGGTAGAGGCCGTCGCGGTTTCGACGTGAAAGCGACTAAACGTCCGATCCGATTCTCTCTCCTCTGTATCGCGTCGACTCTTCACGCGTGTCGAACTTTAATAAAGTTCAATTCACTGTAGGTAATTTCCACGCACGTGCACTTTCACTTGTCAGCCGCGTTTGTTCCGCGGCAATTAGTCCCGAGCCTCGATGCCGGCCAAATAATAATGATCCGTCTTCAAATTATACCATGTCATACTAAACCCGGTGATACAAAACCAATTTCCCCAATAACGAAAGTAATCCTATGCTTGCTTGTTAAAATAAACTGTTTATGATAAAATACAATGACGATACGTACAATAAAACCCTGAAATTTTATCAATCTATTATTTTTGCTATACCCAATGCCAACGTAACTAGTCTACCGCATTTTGCATATTATACCAGATAGGTTACTTGACTGTTGCAAATAGAATTGAGGAAAGAAGATGTACCGAAAAGCTTGTACGTATTTTTAGTTGTTTTTAAGTTGCCTTTTAACTTTGCCTTGCATTGGCAGATGTTCAAACCATCAGACAGCATTTTTTATTCAACTTATTTTTGTATCGGCTGCTTGCACGCTATTTCTTCCTTTTTATACAAAATCACAGCAATACGATTCGCAAGTTACGATATAAACATCGTCTAAAGTGAACGAAGTAGAAGATAGAAATCGAATTCGTTTTCCCCGGCAAATCATTGTATTTTTAAAATGTTCACTTTTTAACCGATAATGATGATCGAATTATTATTTGTTTTATTTCTGATCAAAATTAAATTTCGTTTTAGATTATATTAGTACAAAAAAACGTTTACCAAGCATAGTTATTAAACAATCGTTTCTGAGATAGAAAAAATTTCTCTAACGGATTCATCGTTAAGTCGTCAATTTTAATCGAATCGATTGTCTCTGCTATGGCTACGCAGCATTTATGCTCGCGGGGAATGACGAATGAATTCAATGGCGGATGACGTACGAGGCGATAGTAAGTACGCGTACACGGCGCGGCTTGATGTCTTCTTAAGCTTTCGAGAGCCCGCGGGGCTGGATTTCAACGGCGACACCGGCTAACGGAAATCGCATCTTTGTCCGGTCGGGTGACTGATCGCTTGAGAAACGGCAAACACGAACGACCGAACGTCGCGGAGAATCGGATACGTTTATCATCTCAATTAATTAGACGCGTGGCGAGTTTGTATGGTAAATCGTTGCTAGTTGTCAACGAGAATTCTTCACCGACGTCTCTTCTTAACTTCATACGATTCTCCATAGATTTGCCGTCATAATAAACGCGTACCTCCTGTTTGTCTAAACAAGAATCATAATAGATTTCTAGATACCAAACACAATTCAAATCAAAGTTCTTAATTTATGGTAAGTGGTGGAAAATAAAAATTTTCGATATGAGATGGAGGTAAAATAAATGTGTTGATATATTGACAGTATACTAAAACCGATAATCAGAAAATATGATTATGCATTTTAACAAAATTGAATAGCAAAAATTAGCAAAATTGAATATAAGTAATACCTGAAAATTGAAATATATGAAATATTAAAAGTTGAGTGCAAATTGCGGTACTTAAATAAAAAAAAGATTGCTGCGTAAGATACATTTTTAAATCAGTATAATAAATATTCTATTTTGCTTAAAAATCCGCAGTCTAGTGATTATTTATTAACTATATTTACTAAGAATTCAACTCCAATTTTTATAATTCTACTTTAAAAGGGATTGGAGTCGAAACAATATTAGAAGTGAACTCTTGCGAACCACGATAAAAATCCATGGAATTGGGAAACACGTAGATCGTCGGATGAATGATAACGTTTAAGGGATTAACGAGGAAAAAGGAATGTGAACGCGTTGAATTCAGTTTGTCGCTGTGCAAAATCGGCGAATGAAAAGAGTCGGGCGCGAGGGGGGGTAAGAGGCGTCGTCGGTCGCATTCACAGCGGTTTTGATTAAATGACTGTGTTTTTTGCGCGGCGCAATTTTCAAGGTAGCGATTCAGCCGGTCCGCAGCTTCAAAGCCCGTGCGACGACGACGACGCGCGGCTGTTCATTTGGCGGACAGCCGGAATGCAACGTTTCGGCGGGAAACGATTATCATGTTGAAAACGTCGTCGCCGCGAGAGTTGAATCGACGTTCCCTGGCCGCCTCCAGGAACACAAGCGACGTCGTCGACCGTTGAATGCCGACACTGTCGAAAGTCGGGTTTTAACTGAAACCATTGAACTTTCTGTCCCTCTCTCTCTCTCTTTCCTCGCTCGTGTCTCTCTCCTCTGGCTATCTGTTTTCCGTTCCGTCACAGGAAACTTCGCTCGCTTGTACACGCCGCCGCGTCGTTATTGAAACCGACCGTAAAAACAATACCGTGGTTGCGATATAGAATTCCAATTTAACGTCCGCTTCATTAGTTGGTCCAGACGTGTACACGTTATGCCGCATATAACATTTGCCACGATTCTCGTTCCCGTTAACTTAATCAAAAACTGTTTTAGACGCAAGTCTGTTTATTCAGTTTCAATCTTAATTAAAGTTATATTAATTTTCGCATATTCTGCTTTATTCATAGTTCTATACGTCCGTGATAATATCTAGATATATTTGTAACGAGAGAATAAAGATTATCGCATAAAGATTCGCAGTCTAATAATAAATACTAACTACTACTACATTTGTAAAGTACTACAGTTTGGTATTATCGACAAACGTACTAATTTTCTTTACTTTATATGGAACTCGTAGTCTAACATATTATACATGTATCTGTGGATCGAAGTTGATAAGGTTACCGAGATTAATCGATCGATCCCGAATTTCCCGAACGTCAGGAATCACTCGGTGGTGAACGGTGTTCGATCGCCCGCGGAAAAGTCACGTTCATAGCCGGTGAAACCGTGCCGCGTTCAACCGCGATAATACATCATAGCTGGTGCAGAGGAACGTTGCGGCGCGAGCGAGCGAGCGACGAGCTTTTACGCTTTCGCGCGATTTAAAGATATATACCCCATTGTGAATTATGCCTCGCTTCCCTGTACGATGACGAGCACCTCGTGTCCAGTATTTACGGCCATTGTCTTCGGGTTCGTATGCTTCGGGCTAGTTGCCTCGACCGCATCGTGATCGTTTATTGAGGCGCGTGGGTCGTCCTCTTCCTCCTCCTCCTCCTCCACCTCCTCCTTTTCTTATCCTTCCCTCCAGATTTCTAACCTCACCTGTGTGTATACGTATTACTTTGTTGGATCAATGGTTCCCACGTGCTCTTACAACGCGACCTTTCCCCGAGTTTATTCGTAACCGTCGAATAACCTCCACAGGATTTACCATTTTTTTCAACAAAAATTTAAATAAATTTGAAATAAAATTCCGCGTTTTAAAAATCGTTTATGACAACTTTTTTTTATAAAATGCAGTACTTTATAAGTTTTTGTATGGGAAGGTGGATGGGATTAATTTGTTTCACACAGGTGGGTATGAGATTCTAAAATCGACAGAATGATCCTATAAAAAGTGATCGGAAAAACACTGTATCGTCTCTGATTAATCGTCACCATTTGTGGCAGAAGCGGAAATATACAGAGCTATATCAGCGATACAGAGATTACAGAGAGAGAAAGAAGATAGACAATGAATTGCAACGAACATACATATGTACGCGCATACGAAGGTTTTTTTATTTTTCAGCTACATTTAATACGTTTATTTACTTACGGTTTTAATAAAAATGACTATGGACTGTCCGATTACTCCCTTACTCTAATCACTGACCAGCATAATGTAGCTAATAGAAAAATGCCAATGGGATTGAACTTCTTTCATATATCTAGCTTATATATTTAATTTCTTTTAATATTTAACAAATTTCTTCCTACTTTCAATTATATCAAAAAATTTAAATAAATTTGAAATAAAATTCCGCGTTTTAAAAATCGTTTATGACAACTTTTTTTTATAAAATGCAGTACTTTATAAGTTTTTGTATGGGAAGGTGGATGGGATTAATTTGTTTCACACAGGTGGGTATGAGATTCTAAAATCGACAGAATGATCCTATAAAAAGTGATCGGAAAAACACTGTATCGTCTCTGATTAATCGTCACCATTTGTGGCAGAAGCGGAAATATACAGAGCTATATCAGCGATACAGAGATTACAGAGAGAGAAAGAAGATAGACAATGAATTGCAACGAACATACATATGTACGCGCATACGAAGGTTTTTTTATTTTTCAGCTACATTTAATACGTTTATTTACTTACGGTTTTAATAAAAATGACTATGGACTGTCCGATTACTCCCTTACTCTAATCACTGACCAGCATAATGTAGCTAATAGAAAAATGCCAATGGGATTGAACTTCTTTCATATATCTAGCTTATATATTTAATTTCTTTTAATATTTAACAAATTTCTTCCTACTTTCAATTATATCACAAATTTTCCAACTAACATCAAACAGATTTATAACAAACTACTTTTTTTAAAGATTCATTTGCATTGCATATTCGACGTACTAAGATTTTTATACTATAAAACACCGCAGGTTACAAATTTTCGTACGGACGCGGTTTGTCTGCGGTAAATTTCATTTGATGCGGGTGGGTGTAGTTTGTAAGAAAAGTTCTTAGAACACGAACCGGTTGTGAATCACGGCGAAACGGACGGACGTTTCACCGGCTTTTCCGTGACACTTAAAATTTTAATCTCGGGGTAAATCTCGCCGCGATACATCTATCCCCCGCGTTGTTTATTACACGAAACGACTTCGTCGAATTAGCTTCCATAAATCCTCGAGATGATTCGTGTTGATTTTCGACGAACTACTTTTGCGTCCAATAACAAATGTTGTTACGTGCACTGATAATTCATTGGACTCTGGATCCTGAATTATCATATATGTAGACAAATTGCGATGTGTTCGCGTAAGTATTTGTTCCTGTAGATGAAAAGTAAATATTTCATTTTATTTATATAAATATTTGTTTATTATTTTTTATTCTTCTCATTATTTCAATTTAGCTTATAAAATTATATTACAGTACATTTCTATAACTAATACATTCCGTAGCTCGTACCGTTAGCTTGCTTCCTCGACTTGCTTCCTTAGCTGGTTTCCTATGCACGCTTCCGTAGCATACATACGTCCTTAGTTCGCTCCCCTTACTTCATTCAGTCATTTAATAGTTGATTGCGTTTCTTTTTAGAAACACGATAACAACGTTTTTAAAACTGGTTCCAAAGAATATTATATTTTCTTTTAAAGGGGTACGATAAGGTAGATTGTCAATGTTACTCATAAAAATATGGGTTTACGAGAATACACATCTCGTTCTTACCAAACCGTGCCAGATTTGACTTTTGTCTTTCTAAAGAAATACCTAATGACCGGAAAATATTCTCGTATAAAGACGAAAAGTATATTTCTGTAATTCCATATTTTGCACTATTTTTACCAGATTATCGATAAAACAGAAAAATTCAAAAAAAGACAAAATTTTATGACGCATGTTACAAAAGTCACGTGACTACCCTAGCCTCTTAATTCTTGCGAATACCTTGATTTTTTACTTTGCGTTCACGATTGTAGCAAACGTGGTAACAAAGTACAAGAACCTGATTGTTCGGTGGTTAGAAGATTGTGGAGCACCATAATAGAAAGGATCGCGATTTGCGACCGGAGACGGTGCATCGGTTGTTCGCGACCCCTGCGCCGGAATCAGCGTCGCGTCGTTGTGTGTATACAGTTATAATTGCCGTGATTCCGAAGCCACGGTTGCGAGTGCGTCTACGATTACCCATTACCCGGATGAATATCTCGGATTACGGCACGGCAGCTAAATAAATTACTTAAACCACGGTCCGGTGCCTCTTTTACACGGCGAGACGTTCCACTATCGTACAATCCCGCTCATAAGTATGACAATTACATTGCTCGAAAGTATGTGGACACTTCCTTAGATGTAATATACGTATGTACACGCACGATTTTTCTGCTCATATCTTTTGCGACTCAATTCCAACCACAGTCATGTAGAACCATTATGATTCCAGTCACGGTCATGTAAATTGACAGCGATTCCAGTCATAAAATGCATTGATTGTAATGGACTTCAAACAACTCTTGAAATAAATTGGTTTTATAAATATTTTATGAATTATTAATTCTAAGCCCCTATTGGTGTAATACTTTTTTTACTCAGAATTTGATGCTTTACTGAAATTCGAGAAAAAGTATTAGGCATTATACATCCTCCTCACATCCATGATTAGTAAACTAATTTCTCTAAGGCCTAAAAAACAATTAGCTCGTTAAATCCAATATTACAAATTGTTCACATTTGAAATGTGTACAAATATTTATGGATCTCACCTTGCGTATTTTCATTTAATCCTTCTTTAATTCATGTGACATAACTCAACGAGTAATACTGAATTAAATATTAATAATTGTCCTAACAAAAAAATTTAAAAAGAGTGAATATACAGGAAATTGGTTCACGTCGAAAAGAGATTTCTGAAATATTATCACTCATTTAGTGATAAAATGTGACACAAATTCAGAAATTTTGAACCGAGAAGAATGAATTTTCTGACTGACAATATTAATAATGGGCAGAGGGTAAAATTCTCCCATAAAGTCTCGGTACAATACAGGAGTAACATCCATCGATCTGCTCTTCATTTTAATCTGTCATATTGTGTCCCATTTGTGCCATCTATTACGGCGATTATACCCGACGAATCGAATTCATTATACGTAGCCACGAAATACGCCCGCGGATAAATTATGAAGCAGATAAAAGCTCCTCGCTTACGGTAACCGGCATACGAATTCAAAAAATTTATATCTCATTCAACGGCTCACGAATTAAATTTAATTAATAGACCACGGATTTTTCACAAAAAATAAAGCATTCAGACATTTTAAATTAGGATTTATTATTAATCCATTGACACAGATCTTTCATTCATGTAATTTCATAGTTTTTTATTTTATGACTGAAATTAAGCACATTGCTGGATGGTATTTTTTAATTCTGTTATAAATCTATTTGCTGTTATTAAATTACGAAGTCTACTAATGGATTATGTAAATAATTAAGTTATCACAACCAAATATAAATTATCATTTGATGACAGGTCAAGATAATAATTAACTGTGGAAATAAAAGGGGCTGTAGTTTTATAAATTATGTATATACTATAATAAATGATATAGTAGTTAATACAATGTTTTATTTGCTGATCAACAGATTAATTGATAAAACGATTAATATAATGCTTCATATAATAATTGTGCAATTACACGGTTGTTTCTCACGTACACGTTTGCATCGGAACGAATCGGAGAAATGGCATACAATAACCTGAGTGAAGAATCGTCGAACGTGCTCGAACGAATTGTCCTCTACGGTTGAATACCGCAGAAGAGAGTATCGCTCTGAAATCTGGCCACCGCGGCCGCGGCGCTTCGCGAACATTTGAGGACAGCACTGTATGCCGTATGTGTACTTCGTTAGTATAAACCGCAGAAGTGGAACGTGATCCAATCGTCCCTCTCTTGCTGCCGTGACTGCGGACGATATGCGGCGTTGCAACGGTCGTTGCATTTCGAAATATTATACAATATATCGTCCTGTGTGTGTATGTAATGCTTATGCACATAACGTGACCCGATAAAAAACTGTTATTCAAGTAACGAGACTGCCAATATTTTGACTGAAACACGTTTTAAGTTTAGTGCCATTCATATAAATTTGTGATTTTTATTACATTTTATCATAATGTGCCATTTTAATTAATTGTTTTCTGTATTTTTGTAAGTTATGTATATGTGTACACATCAAAGCTTGATATACTGTATGCTTCGTTGAGACTCAAATGTGACATAACTCAACGAGTAATACTGAATTAAATATTAATAATTGTCCTAACAAAAAAATTTAAAAAGAGTGAATATACAGGAAATTGGTTCACGTCGAAAAGAGATTTCTGAAATATTATCACTCATTTAGTGATAAAATGTGACACAAATTCAGAAATTTTGAACCGAGAAGAATGAATTTTCTGACTGACAATATTAATAATGGGCAGAGGGTAAAATTCTCCCATAAAGTCTCGGTACAATACAGGAGTAACATCCATCGATCTGCTCTTCATTTTAATCTGTCATATTGTGTCCCATTTGTGCCATCTATTACGGCGATTATACCCGACGAATCGAATTCATTATACGTAGCCACGAAATACGCCCGCGGATAAATTATGAAGCAGATAAAAGCTCCTCGCTTACGGTAACCGGCATACGAATTCAAAAAATTTATATCTCATTCAACGGCTCACGAATTAAATTTAATTAATAGACCACGGATTTTTCACAAAAAATAAAGCATTCAGACATTTTAAATTAGGATTTATTATTAATCCATTGACACAGATCTTTCATTCATGTAATTTCATAGTTTTTTATTTTATGACTGAAATTAAGCACATTGCTGGATGGTATTTTTTAATTCTGTTATAAATCTATTTGCTGTTATTAAATTACGAAGTCTACTAATGGATTATGTAAATAATTAAGTTATCACAACCAAATATAAATTATCATTTGATGACAGGTCAAGATAATAATTAACTGTGGAAATAAAAGGGGCTGTAGTTTTATAAATTATGTATATACTATAATAAATGATATAGTAGTTAATACAATGTTTTATTTGCTGATCAACAGATTAATTGATAAAACGATTAATATAATGCTTCATATAATAATTGTGCAATTACACGGTTGTTTCTCACGTACACGTTTGCATCGGAACGAATCGGAGAAATGGCATACAATAACCTGAGTGAAGAATCGTCGAACGTGCTCGAACGAATTGTCCTCTACGGTTGAATACCGCAGAAGAGAGTATCGCTCTGAAATCTGGCCACCGCGGCCGCGGCGCTTCGCGAACATTTGAGGACAGCACTGTATGCCGTATGTGTACTTCGTTAGTATAAACCGCAGAAGTGGAACGTGATCCAATCGTCCCTCTCTTGCTGCCGTGACTGCGGACGATATGCGGCGTTGCAACGGTCGTTGCATTTCGAAATATTATACAATATATCGTCCTGTGTGTGTATGTAATGCTTATGCACATAACGTGACCCGATAAAAAACTGTTATTCAAGTAACGAGACTGCCAATATTTTGACTGAAACACGTTTTAAGTTTAGTGCCATTCATATAAATTTGTGATTTTTATTACATTTTATCATAATGTGCCATTTTAATTAATTGTTTTCTGTATTTTTGTAAGTTATGTATATGTGTACACATCAAAGCTTGATATACTGTATGCTTCGTTGAGACTCAAAGAAAAAAGAATAAGAAAAATAAATCTTGTAAAATTGTTTATACTTTAGGTTTGTTTATAACTACATAAAAATTTCAAATTTCATTTCAAAATTCATTGAGTGCTATAAACACAAATATCGATTTCGTTTTTACTTTACAGTTTTTCTAAAGGAGAATGAAAAATTACTGTATACGTTTCATATTTGCTAATTGTTTTGAAAACAATCTTTTATTAGCAATTTTTCGAGTATCGCCTAAAGCTAATATTTGTTTCATGCTTGGGTAAGAATTATTAAAGCGTTTTGGAGTTCTATGTTCTAGTGAACGCCTCACGGTCAGCCCAATCGTTGACTCGTATTACTGAGAGACCGTTTTCTCTTGTTTCTTTTAAAACGATTGCTGTTATATTATACTTATTGAACTTTTACAATAAAAATTGTACACATTCTGTCTTAAGTTGATTATATAATAGATTTATAGGTATGTTGGTGCATTCACATACATTCAGCCAATTCATACATTCTCAACTAATAATACAATAGTATTCTTGTTAAAGAAATCTCGATCTTTATTCCATTTTCCGAATTAACAATAGGAATGTTTGAATCTGTAGTTAACAATTATAATAAAATTAGAAATAAAATAAATCAAATCTTATAATCCTTATTATATTACCTTTAAGGCTCGACGTAGCATAAAACATAGAACTCATCGAAGGTTTTCCGTTCTGGAATACTAGAATACATATCGTATCGCGTTTCGGTATTCCATTTAATACCGTTGCTGGCTTCGACCTATTTGACTCGCCACGCTTTATTAAATGCAGGTTGCCACTCTTCGTTACATAGGCGTGCTCGATTTTCTGCTGGAATTAACGCCGCGACCCGATCTAATTGACGCGGCAAAACGTCGGGGAATAGCTTCTTCGGAAAAAGAGGACTCTGGTTCCGACAACTAGCAATTGCAATGCTGTTTTATGTAATGGGTGTGCCGCTCCACTAGAACGAGAATAACTTCTACTATTCCATGCTATTTCAAAGCAAACTGTATTTCATTAATATGGCCTCAGGAACTTATATGTCTTTGCAATTTTAAGAAGAGTTTTAAACATTATGAAACTTTTGTATTTTATTAATTGTATTTCTTGTTGCTTTTAGTCGAACAGCTACTCTTTTAAAATATGATAAAAAAAAATTAATCTGGGAAGTCAGGAAACGTTCACGGTTGCAGATTCGCCGGTAAAGATCAGGTTGAAAAATCAATTTCGGGTATGTGAGCAGGGACCGCGTGCTTAAAATCTCTTCGCGGAGACGGAATTCGAGGGTCGAAAATGGGCAAGAAAAAAACTGAAGGAGGAGGACGAGGCGTTTCCACGGTTGGCGCTCATGAGAAATCGTATACGGAGTTATCGTTGAAATTTCAGCCAGGTCCATTTATCAGCTGGCACCGCGGCCTCCTTAGTCCTGGTCCGGTGGTGTGTATCGCGTCCGGCCGGCCCACGGAACGAGAAAAGAAACACCGTCCGCCCGGTGAAAACGTTAAGTCGCATCCTCACTGAACTAACTTACTCTTATCTATCGTTGCACGCTTCGTGTATTGGAAAAAATATAAAAATGTTCTAATCAATATATTATCAGTTTTATTAAGACAGTCAATGAGAACGATGCACGTAATGCCAAATAACGATGCCATGATAAATTAAATGCAATTGTGAATCAATTTTTTCGCTTCAATTTACGCTTTGCATGTTGTAAGAAATATGAAAATGTGAGACTCCTAATCAGTACATCGATATTTATTAAAAAGTTTAATGTACGCGATGCATGGAATGCATGGAATAACGTGACAATTAGTTCTTATTAAATTGTTTATAATAAATGAATCGGATTCCTCTTATCTATCCATGTATTGTAAGAAATATTAAACAGTGAGTACATAAGATTTAGCAACAATCAGCTCCTTTCAAATCCAATCTTATAATACAACCTTAACTTAATTTCTACATAGCTAGCTAGCTGTCGACTTATTATAAATAACTAAATATCTAGGCTAATTTAACTTCATTTCATTTCTTAACTTCATTTATTGCATCCTCTTCTCACCGCATTTAACGTCTAAACTGGCTATAGCCATTGATTATAATCGATGAATTGAAATCCTAATCTGACATCAGCAGTTTATTTATAACAATTATATAGAACTTATATTAACCAATTAACTGTGTCGATCATTTTGCAAAGTGCGCCCCAGTGTGTGTCGCAATAATCAAGCGATGACGGATATAGTCGTCAAACACAGAGTAAGTGGCGCTGTTGAAATATTGGATCAAAAAGACGACTTTATTTTAGAAAATGAATGAATTTATTCACGGATATAGCCGTCATAACACAAAATTCTGCCATTCTTCCATGACGGATATAGTCGTCAAACACACTTAACTGGTTAAATGGATAAACATAATGGAAAGGAAGAATGCAACAAAGTAAAAAGTAAAAAATTATTATTACAATCTTTCAGAGCTTTCAGCTTAACATTTAAAGTTTAGATCGTCGAAAAAGTTATTATTACTATCGTTTAGAATTCAGATCGTCAGAACATAACATTGAACGTATGTACATGCTTGAGTTTGTAACGTCAAAAATGAATGAGAAATTATTACTCTTACATGCTAAAGTAAGTTTCAACTTATATTCCGCATATTACATATCTTGTGCAGTATAAAAATCGGTAGCCTGGTTATTGTTTCAAGTGAGGACGCAGCTTTACGGTGGCAACGGGGCGCGGACGGACGTTGCCCGGTACTGATAACGATCTTATTCGCGGGGAATTCTCGGTAACATTATAACTTCTCTGGTTTGAATAGCTCGAGCATTTTATAGATTCCGTGAACACCGGGGCTCGTGCTACTCCGGGAGCTGTCGACAAGCGTTCTCTGCCCTCTCGGGTTTCGAGTGGAAATATCAGCCCGGTCGACGACGTTTTGTCCATCGCGGATCCACTTCCGGGCCGCGGATCCCGCGAGTTCCGAACTACCGGATCGACATAAGCCGGATGATTTATTTAAGTCGGCTGTTAATCGTCTAAGTCTTAATTACTATAGTATGGTAGAAACCTCTGTGTTATATCTACATCCAGTTTATATTTATATTTACATTATATATATATAATTTATATTTATATGTAATATTAACAATGATTGGCTAGATTTATTATTTTCTTAAAGACAAGAATATAAAATACATATAATGCTTCTTTTATATAATTGAGGGAGGCAGTTAGCGTCCCGAAAATTGCAAGATTTTATTAAGATATACTTATATTTTTCAAGTATTTTTATTTTAAGTAAAATTATATTTTAATACCAATTATTAAGATAGGCAGATGTTACTAGATACTTTGAAAAGTAAACAATTTAAATATTTCTTTCTAACATTTTAATTCTTCTGATTAATCAATTAGAAAACGAGGGATCAAATAAATCGTTTTAATTTTCACGAGCGGATGAATTCATTTGTTTCCGTCAGATAACGGAATTTTGGTTGGAACGAAGTAGAGAGAAGATGAATCGCATTTACGGTGGCTCGGGAAGCTTTATTCACTCCGGCGCATCACTTATTAGCATCATAATGGATGCGTTCTAGCAACGATTTGTTAAATACCCGACTAACAAGATCTTTCTTGAAATTTGATAAAACCCGTAGCCTGAAACCTTCGCGCGCGCTTTCTTGAAACAATTAAAACAGGAAAACCGGTTTCACGTGTATTGAGATTAAGATTTGACGCCAGCTAAGAGTTGATCGACTAATCTTGCTAGTCACTAGATTTTACTTCCTTTCGATTTTTACATGAGTTATTAATATCTTTGAAATTTATATTATTTTTTTTTATTCTGATACGTTTGTAAATTTTGATTCCTATAGTTAATAATGTTTCAATGATTTAATAAATATAAGTATAAATTAAATATTTTTAATTTTACATTTCTTTTTAATCACAAATAGATCCTAAAAATTTCAACGTGTTGCCAATAAATGGACTTGATTTTATAAATCAAACTGTTTCATTGTTTCCACATAAACGAGCTCCTTTGTCCCTATCATAGTTTTTAAAGTAAAATGTGTTTCTAAATATTGATATGTATAAATAATGGTTCATAATGTTTTTACAAATGCATAAAGTGGTAGCGCGACGACGAAAAATCGAACGAAAATAATTGGTGGCAAACAGAAGCTAGTTAACGGGTTGTTAGTTCTGGCTATTTGTCCGGCTGATCAGTAAATCGGTTATTCGCGTCGCGTGGATCGTTTTCGACGCGGTGCCGACTTATCGGGTATCGATCACTTAATGAAGCGTGCCGTGATAATTTAACGAGTCCACGCGGGGCACACGGCTTAGCGGCACGGCGGCGGCGTCAGATTGGCCACGTTCCACCACGTCCCGCGGTGCCATTAATTAATCGAGCCGAACGATACAGAATTGCCTCGTAATAAACAAATGCCTTCCACCGCGAAATAAACAGCTCAGTAATATCTATTTTTCCTTTAACCCTTTCGATTCTATTGGGACCACAAACAGAAGAGAATAGACAAACATTCAATATATATTTTTTGATCCTGTACAAGATAGAAATTTCTTTTTCTCTCTCATACACGCCAATAATAAAGGAAGTCTCCCATTCACTTTTTTTTTCTCAATCGCTTGACTTCAAATGTCTCATCTGACAATGAGCGGTGGATCTATTTTCATATGTCAATCGTCGGTATTCTTGGGATAGAATTGTTGCTTATTAAAAGTAAAAACAATTTTAACCTACGCTCATTACCACCACGTTTTATGATAAAATCCAACAGTATCGATGTCAGATCGAGTACTGAAAAAACAAGACGTAGACTTATTACTCGTTTTGAATTTTGTCCCCTTAGGGGAAACTAACACAAGCCCAAGCTGGCTCAGTTTCACTGTTACTAGCTGTATGGGAGCGTAAAACACGGCAAACGAGCAACGAAACGTGTACTCCTCGCCTCATTAGGTAAATCGTAAACCCAGCCATTGACGTAACAAGAAAGTCTGTGTAAAAAAGATTGGATAGTTACAGCGACGAGAATAGAGAGTCCGCGGAAAGCTCATCGAGCTAATCGACTGTCATCTTGAGAAATGTTTTCGCAAATGCCGGCCGAGATGCAGCTGTTGCCTGCCTGGCTGTCGCCTGACTATGGTATCGAGAGAAATGATTACAAGGCAGATGCTGTGGAAGATAGTATCGAGCGGACGTACCGAATACAGAACAATCGTTTCGTACAGAAGCGCCTTCGTCTTATTCCGTTACTTCGAATTGTCTTCAATGACGCTCATCGAAAGCTTAATCGAGAACTTTGCCGCAATTCTAGTCAGTTGTTATACACTTTATACCTGTACCAGGAATGGGGAACCTTTCTTATATGAAAGGCCACATTCATTTTATGAAATTACGAAATAAAACATACTAACTTACAATATTTTACCATCTACATTTTATATCAATACAAGGTTTAAAAAGTATAATTATGAAAATAATAAATAACTTTATAAATTGTTATTAAAATGAAAATTTAGTACAATTATTTCACGTTCATTCTATGTTTTATTCATGAATAAGTAGAAAAAAGACTGTATTATTTAAAAAAATAATTTAATGAGTTAACTAATGAGATTTTGGGG
>NW_017153779.1:53439-84447 GCF_001652005.2 Ceratina calcarata
GTTGTACGCTTGTAGCTTTTAATGCATCTTGAGTTGATAATTTAAATGAATATCAGATATCTGAGTTCTTAAGTGGGCTTTAATTTGTGTAAGGTATAAAAATATTGATTCGCAACAGTGAGCAGTTGCAATGCAAGAAAATAGACGGCGAGCGTGTTGAGATACACACAAGTAATTCAACTGCATTTTTCCATATTTCATTGGAATCTTTCTTTGTATAAAAAAAATTTTTATCTTCTCCCAATTCATTTAATTCTTCTTGTAGCGACTGTAATTGGATAGGTGGCATTAAATAGGTCTTTTATCCTAGTATAAAGATAAATAATAGAAGACTCAGAAAATATTAGATCACAAATTCCCATCTATATGGCACACGAATCCAGTTTAATTTTTTCCATTGTTAGTGTCCTATATGTATAATATCACCTCACGTAAATGTCAATTGTGTGGTAAACCGAATAAAACACAATAGACATGAAAATATCATCTCCCCTTCAGATGTTCTACTGTAATTAACAACTCGAATGGCCTTTCGGTGCACGAACAGCCCGATTCGGTGTTATCCAATCCGGGGAATTTATCTTATTCCACGGTTTAAATGCCACTAACGGCGCGTTGTCGTTAAGAAGCGTGCGTGGAGTGCTCCGCGGAAAAATGCGTATTCAGTCACGAATAACGCCGCGATAGATCTACGTAATAACCATTCACTTTCGAGGTTCTGCACAAGAAACAGTCTTGCATTCGTCCGTGAATGTAAAGTTATCTTCAAATGATATTTTCATTCATGCTGTTTCTATTCTTTCACAATTCATTTAGCAAAACGTTTTAATCATTCACGAATGTTACTCGATTGTATTTGTCATTGTTGATGCCATAATAAAAGGTATTACTCATTGGTAAAATGAAATATCTACGGAATTTTTTAAGTATTCCAGTAAGAATTTGTAACCGTACAAAAGTACATTTGCATTAGTAAATGAAAGACATTAAGGAATGGCGCCTATACCACACTAATTATCCGTGGGTTTGTCATCGATCATAGATCGATTGCCAAATTCCTTCTCTTCTGTCTCCAAGCAACAGTTGTCTCATAGTATCAAGTTGACAATTTTATTTAATAGCGATATTAATTACATATAACATGGATTATCTGAACTGAAAACGAGAGAATGTTCTGACAACAGGATGTGCTTTATTCAATGTAATAGATAACTAACATCTATGTTGGATGATACTATAAATGAAAGTACAAGGAGCATACATTTTAGTTTCAGTATTAACTCTGATCGAAGTACTTCTAATGTTTCTTCTAGCTAACAGTTATCTCATGACACGAAACAAATGCATCAAGTTAACAGTTCGTTTGATAAAAGTCAAACTTCCGGTTTCAATTTCCAGCGATCCTCGCTTGCACCACAAAACTCTGGTTTCGTATGCTTTTTCACCGCTTTAAATCATCGATAACGAGCAATCGGCGATCCTTGAAAAAAAGCCGAAGAGGACCTTCACGGAGCCGATCATCCCATTTTCCGGCTGGTTAGCTATTCAATCGTCGTAATCCCAGCGTTGAGCGACAAACGGAAAATAGATTTCTCTAGTTGGATTACGCGTTAAAGTATCTTTCGAGTATTAAAATTGTTACATTTATTTATCTTTATTTATTTAAACCAGATAATTACAATGTAAGCAGCGTTTAAAACCAGAGTTACCATGTATCTTATAAAAGCTAATCTGCATTACATGTACATAGGCTGGTATCCAATAAGGCATAAAGTAAACTTAAAGACTAAACAAGACAAAAATAAATTAAACAAAAATAAAACAGTGGCTCAAGGAAAAGAACAATAAAAAAGGCGAGAGAAAATAAAAGGAAAATTTAAAACTGTTTTCCAATAAAAATGCCGTGTCATATTGATTTTTGTTCAACGTCAACAACAATAGAAGATGCATACTAAAATTATTTATTAATTGCAAGAAATCATCTCAGTTTATTTTTAATAATGATTTGATCCGAAAACAAAACTATTAAATGTTTTATTGCAACAATATAGCTGTTTTTATCACTCATAACTTTTATTATTTTAAGCAGTTGTATGCTTTTCCTTGTGTTACCTTTAGAATTTATATTCATTTGTTTATTGAAAATAAGATACTCAATGAATGTTAATCATTAACCTGCACTGATTTTTGCGATTAGTATAGTAAATGTCCCAATTTCTATTTGGCCTAAAAGATCACGTATAAAATTATAGGAAAAGAAGCCAATAAGTAGAAATTGTAACGTGAACTGAAATATAGTTTTATGCATCGCACGAAGTTTACATTTTGTACACAATCGATACAGCTATAAATAAATGCATCAGATCCAGTCTAATTATTATTAATTCGCGGAGCATTAACGTGCGTATTAATTTCAGTTAAATTTCACAGCACGTCATTTCCTGTGTATCGGTTGCATAACAAATATTTCCGGCATTAATCGAGAGATAACGCGGCCTGATCATTTTTGCAGTGGGTTGCAACGGGATTTCAACTGCGCGGCGGCGTGGATGGAAGCGCATAAATTTTTGCTTCGATACACATCGTTTTATTCGCTAAACCCAACTGGAAACGGAGGATGCACCATGCACCTTCGCTTCGCGCGTACGTGCATCTGCAGTTCGCGATGCTTTGTACTCTTAGCGGAGACTGGCCCGGTTCGGTTTCTCTCTTTCTCGATCTGATACGCGAAACCGGTTTATAGACGGAAAAGAACAACGGGATTGCCAAGACGAAGACGGGAGCTTCAATTTTCATTTATACTTCTCCTCTTCATTAATAAAGTTTCACGTTCATGCAAAAATAATTGCCCTCTTTAGTGCAATTAGTATGCTGCAGATTTCTATGCAAAATAAAATGTTTACCAAAGAATGGAATTTACATACGATTTGCTGTTATTCATTAAATATCGTATCATGAACTTCACTTATTATATTTTTTATGTACTGTTAACAATTTAGCACACTCATGTTTTTTTATTAATGCGTAAAAATCCGCAACATAGCAATTACTGTACTTAAAAACGACGATCATTTTTGCAACAACATAATATCTTAAACTCATAAAGAATCGTATTCCGAATTTTTAACATTACTTTTAATGCAATTGATTAAATGAAATGAAAGACATAAGAATAGACTGAACGCCCAAATGGGAGACTTCAGGCGCAGCTGATTGGCTAGATGTCGTGTGAATTTTTGTTTCGAGACGAGGCACGGCATAATTTCAAAATTTCCTATCTGACACAATTATATTGAGAGTGGAAGTTTAAAGATAGTTGTAGACGGCGGTGAATCGGGAAATTGCGGCGTTCTGGTTTCGCTTACAGTATAAGGAAACGTCGTCGTGGCGACAATGCCGCTCGGATTTCATTCTAGCCGATAGAAAACGTTTTCTCAGTCCGTATTGAACGGGAGCATCGATCGTGTCCGACGCTAAGAAATATTGTCGCGAAACAATGAATCGAACTCGGTCCTTCGATAACGAATTTAATACTCCCTTCGCTGCTCTACAATAATTTCTAGATAAATTCGATCGTAACCCGATTTATTACTACTATTACTCTATTCATAATTGTATCAAGTCTCTGCTCTACACGATAATGACAATATTTATTCTCGTTCCCAGCTTTCATCGCATTGTCATGTCCCTGGAAAAGTAATGTAGGGTCTAATTCAGAGAGTAACAACTGAAGTGCGAAATTAAACATAAATGTATTATATTGCATGAATCATGCACTCATAGAACAAATTATCAAGTCTCAATACAACTTTGGTAGACACGTCTTTCCCTCCAGTTCGAGCAAAACTGACTCGAGTCTGCTGCATACCAATGCTCCTGACCTTTTGATCAAAACCCAGTGATACAACCTCTTTCACTCTCTTCTGACAGGAAGTCAACGTGTTATATCCTACATTGTAAGGATCGCCTACACTCGTTGTAAAGATTGACTGCAGTAGATATAATGCATTTTCCTATATTCTTCTCGAAATCTTGTTGCAAAATAAAAATAATAGTGACTATGGCTATATATCTGTCTGGACACATGGTCGCGAATAATCCCCAATTCTTGAAAATGCTCGCGAAGACTTCACGCGAGCCTCAAGTCTTATTTACGATTCGCATCAACATGGTTTCGTATTGGATTTGTATCAAATAACCGTCAATCATTTCACCGATAATGTTTCAATCGACATTTGGCCGATATTGATTTCGCTGACAAGAGTAGTTCACCGACAATGTTTACATGAACGTTTGTTTCATCGTTATCGACTTCGCTGACAATGAATTCACTGAATACGTGGTGAAATTATCAACACTGACACTGTATTTATTTAGTTATGCATACGAAGCTTCATTTATGTACTATTGTCGTTTTGTAGTAAAGTGTAACTAAGGTATAATTATATATTGAAATAATGTTGAAGTTATAAAATGATTAACTATACATTCAACTATGTAAGAATAGTAACTAAACATAATGAGTAATAAACCCGGATAATATATGCCCATACTTGGTCCCAATCGGTGGCCATCTATTCAGACACTACAGTACTTATCAATCCCGCAATTAATACTTAAAATCATAAGTTCTTCTTATCAAATATCTCTTAGCAAATACCACTTACGAAATGTGGCAATGAATTTTGAAACGCGTCAAGTGCAATCTCGTTTCGTCGATGATATAACTCAGAAACAATTTCGAAATTTATATCGCGTGCATTAACGAGGACGCGTATAAATGAAGAGAAAGATAATCCCCTCTTGCAGCGTGCGTACATATGTACCGATAATGCAGCCGGGTCGAAATCAAGCGGCAATCGTATCGGAAATAAATTCGGTCATTGATGCTTTTATTATCCGGAACAATTACGCCGATATTAACTCGAAAATAATTCGCACGAAATAATTCGTAAATGGTGGGTGGTGGGAGGGAGGAAGCTTTTGAAAATAGGGTGTAATCTGATAAAATGTAAAAGGAAAGGAATAAAAATTATTGAATTACGCAAGAATCAAGAGTGGGAAAGTTAGGTAATAAAACGGTTGCATTAATCGTCGTTACTTCTGACCTGTAAAATAAGTTACAGAAAAATGCGTATCATAAAACAGTTTACGTAACCTCGATCTCTTCTTTAATGAATACTGTTTTATAATGCTTGAGTCGTTCGATTAGATTAACTTAATTACGTTTGACATAAAGGGTGGTTTTGACAATTGTATAATTTTTCACCAACAAAATTAGCCAAAAAAATGAATGTTCATCTAAAATGCTATAAAAACTGCATTTTCTAAACTGACACTATAAATATTTTATTCTGCACAAAATTCCGCACTCTAATTATATTATAAAAATTCTGCTTCTCCTTGAGAGAACTTAATCTGTAATTTTTTAATGAAGGAAGTTCGGAGAACTGAAGATAAGAAGCGAAGATAAGTAAGAATAGTCCTGATTATGAAAACAGTAAATTAAAAGTTAACGGGTCGACTTCGTTAAAAAAAAAAAAGAACTGTTGGACAGCTAGAACTGGAAACAAGGAAGCTCTGAAGTTGAATCCATTAAGGTTAATATTATTCTGAAACCCTTGATGCTTAACGAAATCAGGTTGAAGATGTGCAAGCAGACATTTTGCTAGTAGTAAACATTTTAGAGCAGCGGTTAAGTGATTGGGGTCAGCGTTTGTCCCTACTGTCTATGTTAAACGATGAATTTAATTTGGAATAATATTTTAAATAGTTAATTCGCTTCAGAAACTCGAAATTAGAATTAGAATACAGATTTTTACGTAAAATAAAGTATTGAGAGCATAGTTTTAAAGCAATTTATTTATGTTAATTTGGAAAAATAATTTAAATAGTTAGTTTTGCTTACTCAAAATTAGAATTAGAATGCAAATTATTATACATCAATAATACATACAACAATACATAGTATAGTATTTGAAATACAATTTTAAACAAAATTTATATATTCTTTGTTCCTACTACTTACAACTAGTGTAAAATATTGAAGAAGAAAAATATATCTTAGGATGTCGTGAAGGAAAACGAGAGAAAAAATGATTTCGGTCGGACTTAAAATCGAGACGCGGCTGGTTTCCGGTTCTGCTCTCCTAAAGGGTATCCCTTTTCCCGGGAATTTTAACGAACGTTGCTCGGTGAAAAGGCCGCGGGAACGTAGACAGAGGAGGAGCAGTAATGTAATTTGATATTCCGCCTTTCTACTCGAAGGGAGACACATACTCGGTATACCGTTAAAGGGTGTCGCAAAAAAGACGGGCAACGTTGAAGGTTTCAGTACAAGTGACTGTGGAATTGAAATGGCGATGCGCGTTTATCGCGACCGTCTATTTTCCTTAGATAAGATTTAGCAAACCAGATACCGGTGAATAGCGACGCGGACCGTACTCTTTTCAAATGACGTTCATTTATTAGCCGAGCAAAAACGCGGTCTAATTTCCGCGGTTCTCGAGCCAATCAGGGAGAAAGCTATTAACCGTTGCTCATTAATCATTCGTTTTCTTAATTCGGCATTAATTTACCTCTAAGCGGGTGCCGTTCATCCTTCGAAATAAAGATACATTGATTCCGAACGAAGAGCTTAACAAACTTTATTTCATCTAATTTCATTGTATAATATTTTACAATTTATCTGCACCATATTTGTTACATAAATAGTAGCGGATATAATAAGCAGAGTTACGAATCTAACTAAGATGCAATTTGATAAGAGCAATTAAATGGAAATGGAAAGACTGACGAAAGGTTAATTAATAATTTTATATACGATATCGCATTATTTACTTACATATACTATAGTGTTCGTAACATGAGTATCTAAGTACTAATCAATACGACAATTTATGTCCCATTTTCTTTTTTCTTGCCTCTGGTGCACCCCTAATATATTAAAATCATTCCATTTTAAATAGTTTTCCTTTTCTAATACACACCTAATTTTTATATCTTGCTTCTCTTTTATACAGTCCTTGACCAGTTCTTCTTCTCTGGCCTCTTCTTCAAATCTCCACGCTTTCGAAAGAACATTTCGTATTCTTTCATCGTCTATCAAAAGTTAAAATGTGTAATCTACTCATTTTAAACAAGAATTTTATTCCATCATTCTTGAATTATTAATGATCAGTAGTTTTAATAAAATATGAACCCAATTAAACTTTTTAAAAAAGTTAGAAACCTCTTAAAGCGAAAAGTTGATGTAAATTATAACAGCATGTCATGACTCAAACTTGTCCTAAACAGAACATCCTCAACGAGCGTATAAAGATTGTTATAATACCTCCTACGTTAATTTAATTATTTCGTGTCCTAAATTAAAGCCAAGGCTAGCACTCACAAAGCGCAAACCATTGCTGTATTTTCCGATGCAGTATTTGGTAAATTTGTCGCAAATTTGCTGTAAATTATCTACCTGCGATATATGTATTTAAATTTGTTCTGGGAGAGGAAGACTGTTATCAGTAATGGGACATGTGTCGTTCCTGCTCGATATTCGTGAAACGCGACCCGACGAATGAACATATCTGACTGCCGCGAACCCAGATTGACAGTGTAATCAAAGCAAGTGGGCAAATCAGCCAGAATTTGACGGATTGGCACGCGCAGATACCGCGATTGTGCTACATCTCCAGCTGACAATTGGCGAACGCGTACAAGTGCGTCGTCGACATCGATTCGAGGTTAATATCGTTCTGGCTGGCACCGATTGCGAGAGGGAGTGCGATTTCCCGTAATAACACGCTTTATCACATTCTTCTCCTATTTTCCTTCGGTATTGAATCAACATTAACATGAAGTTTGACTAAAGAGACTTCTTCATTAAAACAATCACTCCTGCTTCTTCTACAGCATTTTTCAGTTTGGAAAAAAACTGTACTTAAAAGAGAAATAAAAATAATGTAATATTCATTGCATTCAATTTATTCTATTGTAAAATATTTAAAACAATAGATTCTTATTTGTCGGAATATAAAAATGAAAATTAATCGAGTGTACCAAATGTTGATTCTATTGAATCCTATGTATGAATTTTGTTTACTGAAGATTCAATAATTCTGTTAATATATTTTCATAAATTCGTTGTATCAAGTAATTTGGGAGCACCAGGCCTCGATTGAATGAGAAAAAATAGGAACAAATGGGAAAGTATGGACGTAATAAAATAAATTCATACATGACAAAGAAGAAAGGGGAACGGAAGGAAACGAGATTTAATTGCGACAGCCGTTATATTAGAATGAACCCTGTAAAACTGATTCGCCGGGCCGTATATAAATTCATTATATTGCTCGGAACGCGAGATTAAAATACAGAGGAACAATGGAATCTATCCGAACGGATTACGGGATTTCAATATTTTTCCTTTCATCGCCCGATCTGTTTTAATCTATCAATCTAGGTCACGCAGACAAGTATTGCTTTGTCAAACTTCATACAAGCCAGGTCATCGTTTATTAAAAAACCGGGCCAAATACCAATCCTTTTTGTAACAGAGATCTTCCCCTATTCATAGATTTTAAGGCATCTTCAACTGCTGCTTATATTATCTATCAAGACATCTGAGAAATTATTTATAAACGATCAAAGACTATCTTACTTGAAAAATTAAACTAAATCATTAAATATAAGATGAAATTGTAGTCGTGTAATAAATTATGTAAAAATTATGCAATTAACTACATGAAAAATTATCATTGTAATAATCCGAGCCGATAAAAATCGATCCGACTGGATTAAATGAATGAACAAGTCGCGCAGAACTGAAAGTGGAATTTTGCATAGGAGAAGGAAGTGGGCGCCGGTTTAATGCATAATTTAAAAGTGTACTCTTTTATCTCTGTCAAGGTTTTCTACGTTCGCCCTCTTCTTATCGTTGCCTTATCGTCGTCACGCTCGGAACAAGAATATTTCGCTAATGAACCTCCGCGCGTCTCGGCATCTCCTTATGCGATCTAAATCGTAATTTTCTGCAATTTCGCGTTCTCGCAATTGCGAGGAGAAAACAGAACCGACTCCCGAGCACGTAAGCGCAATTGCGATTTTTTTCGTTTCTACATTCAAAAACCGAGCGAAGGAGAATTATGAGATGCGTTGTTAAAATGGAAACTATTCATTTTCTAAAAAAACGTTTTGTATACTTATTATGAATTATAAGAAAAATTATAATAAACAGAATGCAGTATTCTTTCATATTTAATATCATTTTATTTTAATACTACTTTCATATTTTAATATCGGAATATATAAGTATCATTACTGTATTGTTGTTTCTTATTCAAAACTTAAATCTAATTAGACTAAACTCAACATCGGTTTTGAAATTAGTTTTATACATTTATTACATTCATAGTTAAATATGACACAAATGCAAGTCAAACTAAAAATTCGTATGTACAGAGTTGATTACTGTTACTGCTAACTATTAAACGAGGAATAAAATATTTGGCTATAACAACCAAACCTGAGACTTATGAATTACGCTGGCGTAAGTTTCGCGTGTCCACCCCTCCCGGTTTCGCAGCAGCAGCAGCAGCAGCAGCGAGGGAAGTCATTCATTACGTGGATGCCGCGAAGATATTTATTATGAATGATCGTGGTCGTCGTAAATAAGGAACCGAGAACAGTGAGTATAAACAAACAGCGATTGCCTACCTGACGATATATCTCGCGGGGTGGCGAATGGGGGCGGTAATCATGTCGCGCCGAACGAAACGCCCCAAGATTTATTGCTTCTATTCTTGCTTCGACGTGACTCCACTCTTCCTTACATTTCCTTTTTCTATCGCCAATAGAATACGTATCTATCGTTCGTTAAGGATTTTATGACTGTAAGTGAAAATAATGTCACATCACTGAAACTTTATTATATGATGTTAATTATTGCTACGAATGTACGTGAAGAATGTGGGGAAGATTTACCAGTTCATTTAAAAGTTATTGCAACTTTAATTAATATTACCTTTTTTCCTGCGTGTCTTTAGTTCTGTTTTTACAACCACTAATGCTGCACACTGGCATATTTTATTATTTTACACTATTATACTTTTATATTTACTGTTATGTATAATTATTCATTTAGATTTAGACCCTTAATTAGTTATTGACAATTAACGATTGGGGGTTTCTAACTCTGAAATCAGCAGTTGGCAGTGTACCTTCATTCACTGACAACTGTCGATCAAAGAATTTTGAGAAATAATGCAATTGATACATTCTTTATCTTTATTCAATAAATATCGTATTATGCATTTCACTTCAGCATACTTGTGTTTCCTATAAATGCACGAAAATCCTCAGTCTAGTTATCACGTATGTAATACCATATATTTATACGGATGTAGCAGCACAATAAAAATGATTGGAATAACAACAATTTACATAAAATCCAAGCTAAGTTGTTTGATTCTTATGGACAATATCGTACATACACGTGCACGGCAATAAAAGGAGAGAAAAAGTAGCGTGTTCCTCCTGAGAGGAGAACGGAAGAGAGAGGAACGAACATGCGAGTATTACCCAGCTAGCTTGTACGAGCGTAGCAAAGAGGGAAGGGAAAAAAGCGCGGGGCGGAGTTTGCCGCAGGCATCGCACGGGTAGGTGACGCCGTTTTTACGTGATTTATATTGAACCGGCGGAGCGTGTAAAGTTGCTAGAAACATAGATATCCTAGTTAAGAACCGGCAGATCGTCCGAGGAAATTGCCTACCCGTTTCGAAATCTCCCATTTTCCATCACGAATCATTGCATATGCAGCTTTTAATGATTAAAAATGAAATCTTTGACAACTTTTTTCAAGATACCCTCGCACTCTAAAAATTGAGACAAGTATTTTTAGAAGTATTATCTGGCAGTACTTTATTATCAATAGAATTCCCTTAATATTTGTTTCGATCTTCCGACAATATGTATGAGTGAAATGTTGATTTAACGTTAAACACAGTATGCTAGCTCATTCTTATGATATTTCACATTTAAAGCGATGCCTTAATCTTACTTAACAAATATATAATGACCTGATTAATGAATCTATTCGCAAAATCGGATTTAAGGATGTATTGGCTATACAGTCAATCCCAAAAGTTTATGCACTTTAGAAACGCATTTTTTAAAAAGAAATCAGACGTCGGAAGAACATTGTTAATAATAAACAACAACAAAAAATTTTTCGTCAGCGTCAATACTTAATTGGATATTTCCTTCTATACTTTTTAGCACGTAGCTATTTATTATTAGCATTATTCTTCCGACGTCTGATTTCTTTTTAATTATAGGAAATGTGTTTTTCTAAGGTACATAAACTTTTGGGATTGACTGTATAGCCAATACATCCTTAACACGTTGAGCGCCACGTCAGCCATCGGTGGCTGACACCGCGTGTTTCAGCGCATCTAAGCGGAGCGCGTGGCTTGACGGGCACTTCCTTAAAAATCAACGTGGCGCTCAACGTGTTAAGTACTTGCGTAGCATGCTTAAAGTTAGATCGTCCATTTTATCTGATGCACTCGAGATTCTTACGCAAATAAACATACTTTCTGCGTTGTTGCGAGAAAAAAGAGTCGCGTAATATGTTGCATCGACGCCAAAGTACGGAGATAAAGAATAATCGCAACACGTAATTGCACAATACGCCCCGCAGAAAGTTTACAAGAATTACGCTAGATAAGACAAAGTATGGTTGCTTTATAGTGCGAAGTACGATATAGCGTTGTCGGAGAGATAGGACGGTATGGACTGGTGCGTAGTTAACACACCCCGGTTAACGTGCTTAGTTGAATTCAGTGAAAAAGGTAAGGAAAATTATAACGACGAAGTGGAGTTAGCAGATGGTGGCATAACTCGAAGTAGAGCTTTTTAGAAGAGATTTCGCACGACCGGTCATCCTCCGATTCAATTTTAAAACTTATTGCTAAACAAATCTCTGTCAAACTTCATATTATTAGTCATTCTTGTTCTTGTACGATTAAAATCCCTCGTGAAGCTGTTGAAATATATTGTTGAAACATAGAATCTAACAAATGTTACGACTGTTCTAGGAATCTCATCCTATCGAAGGATAACCCGGACAAATATTGAACCGCGAGGCGTTTAGTAATTTAATTGATAACAGGTCCCTAAGTGCAGGGACGTATTAAAGCAAAATTGACAAACATGACTCGCGGGAGTAATAAATGTCGGGATTATTTATCGGCCGCGAAGACAATCGCGTTGCTTTCTAAAAATGCAGTGTTACCGACGTCGATTGGTATCGTTAATCAACATTTTGTTCGTATTTATGCGAGGATTATCCAGCCACGCAATTATGGGTCTCTAATTTATTAGGTTTTCCAGTTAATTTCCTGGGAGTTTTTTCAAAAAATTCACATTCGCAATCTATCAGATCCGCAATTTATTAAGTCATGTTATTAAAAAATATATATAAGCAAAGAAACAACAAGATCTACACACTACAACAAACAAAAAGTGCCATATGAACATACATATGTATAAAAAAGTACCAATTCCATTTAAAAAAACGAAGTTGACCTTCAAATCTCTTAAGCACCTCCACCTGTAGACAAATTATGTGCACCACCGAACGTGTCCATGCGATCTGAATAACAACTCTACGATTTGATTGCGGTCTGCAATGTTTTACATTTTAATAGAACTACCTTAACAACGAAATGCAATTAAACTTTTGTTATTGACTATGTTTAATCATTGATCAAGTTGATATAATGGAATGAGATGAGGACACATGCTATGCGTCCACCTCACCCTATCCGTATAAAAAAGTTCAAAATCACACCCTATACTCCTCTCCTCTCTCTCCTTTTTTCAGAATTCCTACCAATTTCAATCTCTGCCAAATCATACAATCGCGTTGCTTTCTAAAAATGCAGTGTTACCGACGTCGATTGGTATCGTTAATCAACATTTTGTTCGTATTTATGCGAGGATTATCCAGCCACGCAATTATGGGTCTCTAATTTATTAGGTTTTCCAGTTAATTTCCTGGGAGTTTTTTCAAAAAATTCACATTCGCAATCTATCAGATCCGCAATTTATTAAGTCATGTTATTAAAAAATATATATAAGCAAAGAAACAACAAGATCTACACACTACAACAAACAAAAAGTGCCATATGAACATACATATGTATAAAAAAGTACCAATTCCATTTAAAAAAACGAAGTTGACCTTCAAATCTCTTAAGCACCTCCACCTGTAGACAAATTATGTGCACCACCGAACGTGTCCATGCGATCTGAATAACAACTCTACGATTTGATTGCGGTCTGCAATGTTTTACATTTTAATAGAACTACCTTAACAACGAAATGCAATTAAACTTTTGTTATTGACTATGTTTAATCATTGATCAAGTTGATATAATGGAATGAGATGAGGACACATGCTATGCGTCCACCTCACCCTATCCGTATAAAAAAGTTCAAAATCACACCCTATACTCCTCTCCTCTCTCTCCTTTTTTCAGAATTCCTACCAATTTCAATCTCTGCCAAATCATTTGAATAAGTTACTTAATAAACTGATCCTGTTAACTTCTCAAAGAAATTCGATTCCTTTGATCCAATATTAAAAAAATTATTCAGTTATAAATGACGTATGTTCAGTTTTGCACTAATAAAGTAAAAGATATAAAATCTATACTAAATAATTGTAAATCACGAAGTTGGCGTAACAGTTGAAATACGATAGTTGTAAAAGCCAGTTTACTTCACTGTACGAAAGCCACTCGTGACGAGGAAGACATTCTTTTCTGACACACTGTGCAGCGAGGAGCGGTTACGCGTGTATGTGTCCAGTCGGGGCGAGCAATTTAACAGCAATCCACGCGAGCCGGCAAGAAACGTATAACAGCGTGCAAGTGCAACGGCTGCCAACACTCGACAGCTGGTCAACGAAAAAAGCTCCTCGAACTCGGATTGCTTTCGAACCGATCGAGACGTTCGCGTTCGGAACTCGCAAAAAACAACTGAAGAAGCAAACAGTTCGTCTTACATCGCATCTCGACGAACTCAAATTAATTATATGAATTATTTTAATGAAACTGATAAAAATCTTCAAGTTCTACCATTCTCTCTTTATTAAGTTCATTTCTTTAATTAGAGGATGTAATTACAAGGAAATTGGTATACCATTTTTATGGGTACAGAGGAAAGTGCTCATAATTTACAAAAGTAGATGAAACAAAATCTAGATCGCGTATTATTAAATCTAGAAAATGTAAAATCCTTGGGATTATATTAGATCATTTAAATGTGGTCAGAAAAATAATTTTACAGTCTATTAATTACCTGATCCCTCGCTCGGCTAATCTAATCCAAGAAACTCGACAAGGAGTTAAATCGATCGGAGGAATGTAAGAGGGACACCGGTAGAAGACAGCCATTTATAATCTTCTCAGTCTCGTAAACTTCATTAAGTCCAACGTAATATTGTATCTATGCGTTTATGCAGCGCGTAGAGGAGGTCGTCGAAGTAATCAAGGATCAGCTACTTCCAATTAGAAATGCCTCTCATCGGGTTCCTCGTGGTCGCGTGCAACGGAAACCGGTGGTAAATGAGATTGATTAACGGGATTCGCCAAAGAGAATGCTGTTTCCTATTTATGGCGCGACACACGTCCCATTCTTCGGGTGAGCTAATTGTAAGCTCTCTTCCAAATTGCTTTGGTCCTATCGATACAGCCTCTCATTTCGCTTCGATGAAAGATTATGAAGATTAACGAGACAAACTGATAAAAGAATTTATCGTCATCATGAACAGAATTATCTGTTTTATGAAGAAATTTATTTTTAAAAACAGATTTTCTATAGCTTATCGATGTTCTTAATCATTCAAATACAAACAATATAAATATGAATAGTACAGTAGAAAAACTGGCTATGTCCATTTTTGTTTAATCAATTATTACATCCTTGATTTTACTCTACAATAATCTCAATTATTATTAGTGTTATATTTTGAGGAAAGTATATGTATACTTTAAATATTGACAAACTGAAATTTATAAACATCTGCACATAGCCAGTTTATTTATATAGGAGAACAAGTTGAAAAATTACACGAATTTAATAAAACATGCAAATTATATTTATTATCTTTGGGATAAGGTCAATTAATTGCATGCATTTCTTTCTTATATTTAATATAAATTTCCTATATTTTATAAACCGCCGCAATAGCATAAACATATACAGATAGATTCCGTGTCGCATGTATTACTTTAATACATAACGCCGAGCGGGACGAAGTTATAATGTAAAAGTAAGGAGAAAGTTTTGTGAGGAACTCGTCGCCGCGGTTGGATAAACTTGTTTACCAGGACTAGGAGCAAGACTGCGGGCGCGGCGGTGTTTGCGAATAAATACACTAATATACGAATATACATACACTACATCTTAAAAGTATGCAGACACTACTTACGAATTGTATCATACACATGTATATTTCATAGCGTGCCAATTCTTGTGTGTATGATTCGAATCACTATTGTCAATCCATTTGCATCAAACACTTCCAGCCATAAATGAATATAGTTATAAATAAAATTAATAGAATATTTTATGGAATAAATGCTGTCACGTTTAATACTATGTTACATATACAATAATGACCCTCACCGAGCAGGCAGTGGCCCCAGTGGTGTATGATTCAGTGGCTTTATTATTTTATTAAATTCAATTTGGAATAGAAATAGAGGCATTTGCATATACTTTTGATCGGCAGTGTACAAAAGCAGAAGCTATGCGCATAAAGAATGTACGCGGACGCGGGTGTCGGGAGAACAGTGTCAGCCCTCGCGTGCGAAACGAATTTGTGCGACAAATTCGTCGAAAAGAAATTGTCGCGTTTCTCAAACAGTGAACCTGTGTTGCCGTTCCGACGACCAATAAACTACAACCAACTTTTAACCACTAACTGACACGTACGAAATCTGTACTTTCTTTCAAAGTTTTTCCTCTAAAGAAATGGTCGTTAACTTGGTTGTTTCCAAGTATTTCTATATCTATCATGTTCGTATCGTGCCAAACTCCATCAGTAACTTGAAATCGATTAAGTAATAAACAGATGAGATAGTCGAGTGATCAAATAATGAATAAAGGACCACGAGTTTTTAATTAATTGATTAAATAATAAATACAATGATTAATAATATAATATGTGGATAATGAATTGATTAAATGATAAATAAATGAGGAGGATTCTTAAATAGATAATGGTTAATTAGTTGACCAAATGACAAATAAAATAATTAGCAATTTAAAGTGAGTAATCACCGCGCAGACATTATTTAAATTATAAATTCGAAGTACTTCTGAATTGATAACACGATTACGACTATTATTAATGGCTAAGAGATATTTTTATACTAAGTTAGATATTAATATAAAATTGTTTAGCTCACTATCATATATTAATAAGCAAACTTCGATAGAAGATAGAATTAACTAATTTAAAGTTGAAATTTAGAAAACTCGTACATGTGACTCACCGGTTCCGTCGATTCCCTATTAAATTGTCATCGCGACGTATCGACAGATCAGGTCAGCGTCGGGAATATTAATAGACGTCGGCGCAGGAAGGCCGAAATCTCGTTTCCGAGACGTTGAGAACTAGTTCGACTGACCCCGTAATGTGACGGACGTTAACGAAGAGAATGACCGAGCATAGGTGGGGTGCGGTATTTTCTCAGCGAGATAATTGGTCCTAATAGGCATCCGGTGCTCGACTTACCGAGGCTCTCGTCCTTTCTTCATCGAATCCCAAGGGCACGAGAACCTCGACCAGACTATGCTTATGTTTTTATGTCGGGAACCCGCTTATCCTCGTATCACTGTTGCATGCGTGCCATGTACACCGCTGTTGATAAATCTTATGATTTATTGTAAATCATATAAAATGCGTCAATAATAATCATTGTTTAATAATAAATAATCATAATAATAAAAATCTTTATAATTAATGAATTGCAATTTGCAAAAATGCATTAATTGAATGATCGTCGTTAAGCAAATAATTCACATATTATCACATCTAATGAAACACAAGCATAATCAATTATTTCTTATTGACTTATATAATTGCATAACTGAACTGAGGCATTTCATACACATCCAATCTAATAGTAACCATTAATTGAAAGATTGTACTAAATCATGAAATAAATGATACAATTGCGATCATATAACAAACAGTTCTAACAACAAGTATGCTACTATAAAATGTAGTACGCTTGGGCGATTAATCTAACCAGATTATCGAACAACTCTTTCCCCCTCGAATCTAATCTCGGGCTTAATAAATGGCCGTCGTTACGCTAGAGTAGAACTTTTGACGCACGACTATCGCAGACAACACACCGGACCGAAATAGCTCCGGATTAATTGAATAATTAATCAGCTTGCAGGCGAAAACCGCTGCGGATGACGTTCTCGTAATCTTCGTCCGTTGCGGAACGCTGACGAGCAACGATAGTAAATCTCCTTCTCTACAGAGATGCGAACTTCCGCCTCGCGTAAAACCGTCGCACCTGCAACTGCATTTACCCAACGGCGCCAGACATAAGTCCCAACGCTGTATCCTAGTCACGAACAATTACAAGATTCTTTTTATTCAAAATCTGTTGATAATATTAGATTTTGAGGCTGTGGTTCATTTTAAATAACACTTATTTAATTTATTTATTTACACCGTTTGTCTAAAAGAATCTGATCAATAAATTACAACTTGATACCAATACTCTACCGTCTTATCATTTTGCTAAACCCATTCCCATTAGTTTTAACCAGTTAAGTGTGTTTGACGACTATATCCGTCATGGAAGAATGGCAGAATTTTGTGTTATGACGACTATATCCGTGAATAAATTCATTCATTTTCTAAAATAAAGTCGTCTTTTTGACCCAATATTTCAACAGAGCCACTTACTCTGTGTTTGACGACTATATCCGTCATGGAAGAATGGCAGAATTTTGTGTTATGACGACTATATCCGTGAATAAATTCATTCATTTTCTAAAATAAAGTCGTCTTTTTGACCCAATATTTCAACAGAGCCACTTACTCTGTGTTTGACGACTATATCCGTCATGGAAGAATGGCAGAATTTTGTGTTATGACGACTATATCCGTGAATAAATTCATTCATTTTCTAAAATAAAGTCGTCTTTTTGACCCAATATTTCAACAGAGCCACTTACTCTGTGTTTGACGACTATATCCGTCATGGAAGAATGGCAGAATTTTGTGTTATGACGACTATATCCGTGAATAAATTCATTCATTTTCTAAAATAAAGTCGTCTTTTTGACCCAATATTTCAACAGAGCCACTTACTCTGTGTTTGACGACTATATCCGTCATGGAAGAATGGCAGAATTTTGTGTTATGACGACTATATCCGTGAATAAATTCATTCATTTTCTAAAATAAAGTCGTCTTTTTGACCCAATATTTCAACAGAGCCACTTACTCTGTGTTTGACGACTATATCCGTCATCGCTTGATTATCGCGACACACACTGGGGCGCACTTTGCAAAATGATCGACACAGTTAACTGGTTAACACGCGGGCAGAGGACGGCTAGCCAGCGGCGCAGCTAATCCGCCAGCCCCGAATCCACAGTCATAAATTACTTAAATACTTATACAGATTTTTCATTAACTTGTTTTCGTAACTATTATTTTGTCTCGAACTGCACAAACTTTGGTCGGTATTTCTCGCTTAGGTTCAACATCTTCTGTCGACGCTGTAAGGGTTAAAAAGTTTACAAGAGAGTGAGACACGATCCAAGAAAGTACGCGTGTAGATAAGTGTTTGACATTCCAGACGGTGTGCCTCATATCGTTTTACGAGCGGCGTAGTCTTCCGGTTGATAAGGCGAGTTAGGAATCGATACTTGGCGAAACTTGGCCCGACACGTGTAGCGATCGAACTTGCTACCTTAGCAAAATAAACAAAGAAAGAGAGAGAGAGAGAGGGAGAGAGAGAAGCGGACTTTTTTAGTGACTTCGTCTTTACACAGTTCTTTTCCAGAATAATATTATAACAAACCATAACATCTGCTACACAAAAGAATTGGGGAACTTCGTTGGTTGTAATAAAACCATTTAAAAATTTCAAAGTTCTATAACTTTGCATTATTATCAGCAACATGACATATTAGTGCAAAAGATTAAATGTCTTGCTAATGACAATAATAATTATAAATTCTCATCTACGTATTCTGCGTCACAATTATCATTTTCACTAGGCTAGTCATTAATCCCTTAGTTACAGTTAGTACAGTTCTGTGGAAAGTTGATGAGTCTCTTACATCCAGTCTGTGGTAGAAACAAGAAATCGATTGGTCGTAAAATGTCGCGTTGTCTTTTAAACAGCTCGAGCGACATGAAATTTCGCTCGGGAAGTTGAGAAATAATTATCTTATCACCGTAAATAATTGATATTCCGTATGATCACTTTTTACGACTTCGCGTGCTCAACATTTCTCGGATTACCTTTCTCTCCACCTTTCACCGTCGTCTTCTCTTTTATTGCGACTCGATTTCCTCCGCGACGTTATCTTTATCAACTTATGAGATGTATAATAACAGTTTGAGGAAGCAGCCAAGTTTTGCTTACCGTTTTATCGCGGTATAAATATGCGGCGTAATGTTACATGAAAGTGACAGACAATAAAATTGCGTTATACCTTGCAGATAGAAAAAATTAGGTCAATGAAATATTTCAGGTAGGATCTTCGCTTTCTGTGAGATTAATGTGTGGGTAACTCATTACAGCCTGATTCAACATACATATACACAAATCTCATTGCATTTAATGGGATCGGAGTGATTTTTTTTATAGAAATGAATTATCCACATTTCTCGGGAGATTTGAGACTGATATAATTTATGAATACATTTCCATAGAGATATTATTAAATGTTCTAACATGATATCTGTTCTAGTTTGGAAATTATATAAATAACTTTATAAATCAAATAACCTTATCAGAGTCCAGCATGAAGTAGAATTAAAGGAATAGCAGGAATAAGAATAAGTTACTTCATTAATTTTATTTGAATCAATACTAGAATTAGATTATGTAGGTTCCATAACAGTAGATATAATTTTAACCGAATACCAGAAAATCAAATAGCATGCAACGAACGGAATTCTTAACTAACATAAATTCTCGTGAATGTATTAGAATTAATTAATTAATCTTCTTAAGATGTAACTATACCTCCGGTTCCACGCGGTAGAATCCTTGCAATACTCACGAGTCGAAATGCAAATTACTTCTAAACAGTCGTACAATTTAGCATCCTCAGTATAACGGATCGGCGATGAGATAACGACCCTGCAAACGCATCGAGCGTCGCGTCGTCGCAACCGTCGTCGATCCGACGACCCATTTCGAGAGCCGCTGCGCAACAGAGTCACACGGATGCTGTGCGTCGAACGTTGCACGAGCCACGGTGATCGGTGGATGTGTTATGCAAATTCGATTTGCGCGCGCTCCTAATTTCCACGCTGCGCCGCGGAACCGAATTATAAGCCCGGTAACGAGATTTACGGCGACGCGCGTGCAAGCCGAAGAACTGTCGCGGACCTTGAGAGCCTGCCACCGGGTCAATCGACTGTGTAAACATCACAGAACGAGATACACAGCGGTCTTCGCTTGAACAGCCTCAGTGGTAAATGGCAGAGAAGACTTATTTATAACGGTTCTATGTTTAATAATTGTATGTATCTATGTTATTTTAGGCGATAACGGAAAATGAACTATTTCTCCGGACGCTAGAATTATGTCCTAAGTAACTGTTTCGAGCCACGATGAGCGTGGAAATAAACAGATTCGTGCCGAGTGTAGGTATGTATAGCGTTGTGCTAGCTAATTTATCGCGCCGTCGACTCGTCCCATGTACGCGACTTTTTGAACCTGCCCGTTCCCTGGCTATTACCACTGTACAGAAAAAGTATTTATAACCCCAGATAGACTTTCATGATCGTCATGAGATGTAGAACTTAATTTATCGAAAGCTGGAAACAATTTGCAATAAATTCTATTTGAGTAAATATATTAATGTTAAATGTATACAAAATGATATCATGAGATCAATTCCTTATCATTCAATGAACCAATATATTTATAATATCGAAATAAATAAAAATCCGATAGAGCCGAGAGAGAGTATGCCGCATGTGGGAGGATTTCCCAACCCAAATAACAATTGAGGCCTTTTGTTGCTTTTGCAACGTGTGACCGAGCGTTATCTTGTTGCAAGATGACGTGCCGTGTTCCGTTACCTAAACAGTCTTTATCTTCCGAGTTCATCACTCCATGCGAATCAGTTGCTACTGGTGGCGATCTGCATTGGCAGTCTGACCAAGATGGAGCAATTCATAGTACACTACTTCTTTCCTTTACATCCCACCATGTACAGAGCAAAACCTGCTTAGCGTAGATATTTGATTTTGCATTGAATGTCAACGATTCTGCAGGGTGAAGCCACGATTTTCTTCGCTTAAGGTTGTGATACAACACCCACTTTTTGTCGCATGTTATGATTTTATCAGCAAGAAGTCTACTTAACATTGACAGTTTCACAAATTACGTATCTTGAACTTTGAAGTAATCGTAAGCTTCAGATTTCAAATCCTGACGAACACAGTGATCCAATGATATAAGATAAAATAGAATAATTCATGTAACAGTATTTGGCATGCAAATGAATCCTAACTAAAATTCTAGTTTATTTCGAAGTTTTTGAATTTTTTTGTCATCTTATATCATTGTGTTCGTCAGGATCTGAACTGCACTTGAAAATGTTCTAAAACGTTGAAGGATCGCGTATATCATACTCGGCGAAGCGGCGACAGGGTTTCATCGAGCGTGCCGCGACAGGCAACAATGACTCGGGATGGTGCGACGCGTACGGTATTTTTATAGTTTCGTCCCCGTTCGTGTACGTTACGTTTTCGGTAACAAAAGCTCGCAGCTCAAACAGATTGATATGCGATCGCTCTTAGCCGAGAGAACTCGAAACTTTTCAGACAGCAAAATAGCTTTCTCGTAAAAAACGGGTGGCCTCGAAATTCGTTGTTGTTCGGCGAGGAGCCACGCGGAAAAAGGGACGCGAAAATGTAAAGGCACAAAAGACTATACGGTCGGCAAGAAAAATAACCGCTGTGATTGATCTGTTCCAATTTCCTTTCACTGCACTTGCTTCGTACTACGAGATTCTTTCAATAGTGTCTGAACTATCTAGCGGTATGCTTTCAACCGATACTTACAACAAACTAGATCTGTTATATTATACTTAATATTACTTAACTATAATACACAAAATTATCTTTTTTGGCATAAATTCAGGTACACTTAGTTTTATGAAAATGTATACAGTTTATTATTATTATATAAAGAATCTTTTATTACATGAAACATCAAAATTAAATAGCACCTGCCTTTTTTACACATATAAGATACAGAACAATCGATGGAAAAAAAAACATAGATATTATGCAGTAATGCAATACAAGAATTTTGTTATTTTTTGCTGTTTGTGTATCGTTATAATTCCTACATTCATTTTTGTCCCTGATTTCGTTCCCAAAAATGTGGTCACTGTCCCTATCCCCAAATGACACAACCATCCTATTACCCCATCAGAAATGTTCTCAATACTTCTCTTTCCTCAGTAAAAAATAGATTTTTGTCTACGTAACAATATAAGAAGTGAATTCGTGTGAATGCTTAGCGTGAACGGAAGCGAAATGCAATGTTTGTGACAAACGTCTATGCGTAATTGCGAGTTCTGTACGTCGGCCGGGTGAATTTATAGGCGGTATAAAAAACGCTGACCTTGTTATTGTGCCGTGTGTTCCCCCGTCGTGGATATGGGGTACCCGGGCTTTTACAGCCGCATTGGGTGTAATTTAAGTGCCGGCGGGACACTCCTGCCCGCGGGAGTGCACTATACCATTTTGCATTAACCTAAAAAGGGTTTCTCCAGCTCGCTGGCAACTCTCGCCACTTACACTGTGACCTCCGTTCCTCGATGTTAGCCATACCGCGTCGCCAACGAGCTGCTGTTTATAGCGGACACACACCCTTCGGGTTTCAACGAAACCGATGTCCAAACGGAACTTAAGTCTTTATGTTACCGTTCTAGTGCGTTTGTCAAACAAGCGAAGAAACATATTTTTGTAATTGTGCCCTTTTCATCACCTCATACGAGCAGTATTTAAAATTTCACAACGTCGCGACGCGTCGCGCACCTTCCCGATGTTCTTTCACTCTGGGATAAAGATATTTCGTAAAGTGTATTTCTTAGAATTTAAATTATTCAATTTGAAACATCTCTTAAACTATTAATTCTTCGATATAAATAACAAGGTACTTTTTTTATGAAGAATCTCTAGGTGCTTCGATTGGAACTTTAGGAAATACCTCGTTCCATTTAAAAGACAACAAACTTGACCTACATATGACCTTTACGCATCCACTCATGAAAAACTAATAATAACACCAGAATATGCCCCACTCGATACCATTCGAGCCTCCTCTGAAACATACTTCGTTATGAGCGACACTTATTGCGAGAAAATCAAAATGTCAAGGATAAGATACCCTGTATAGTAAACTAAGCCTTTTAACAATTCAAATAATATTAAGTTATTCGGTCTAATATTAAAGGAGTTTTTCAGTTTTTAAATAGATACGAATATTAATAGGAGTCACTGTATGATAAATATTAAAATTAACGATAACAACAAAAAAAGATAATTCTTAGATTTAGGCTCTTTAGTTTCTTTATTTCTAAATCAATACAATTCAAATAAAAATACAACCTCTTACATTTGGCTTGTTAATTAAAATAAACTTTAACTTTGGTACTTATAATTACTGACAAAACGAAACTTTTAATTTTTACTAAACTAATTGAGATCACAACAGAAATTATGAATAATCCTTTCTGTCCCCGCCTTCATCACCTTATCTTCCTTTTTACTTAAGTTAATTATTCTTATTCTTTCTCCTCACTACCTTGTGATTTATATTGTAATATAAAATTGCTGTTTATACGTTGGAATTCACAAACTGATCGAGCAATGAAAATATAATTAATTATCTAAACAACTAGCATTTCACAGTTGTCACTAACTTTTGTATCCAGCCACATAGGTTTGTGAAGTGGTAAACGTTGGTTAAATCTAGTCGTTTGTCATTCGATTCGCTCAAGTAATTTCCGTATAAATCAAGCGCCATCGTTGCTATCAGATTCCTCGTTCAACAAAAAACGTTAATCCCTCTGCTCGTTTATTAGACAAACGTTCATCGCGTTTGATTTTTTGAATCGGACAGTCGCCTTATTCTTCACCTGTTTATCCTCCGCGTCGAATGCCGCGAGGAAATAGCTAAGAAAGTTTTATGGTCGTTGTTTGAAAACCGTTCCCTCGTACAGCGAATCGACGTAACCTCGATTTTTCTTTCACAGTCGATTCGTCGTCGTTGGTGGTAACCGATGAAAAACGGGTTTAGTCCGGACATCGTTAGCTCGTTTATTGCCGATTAAAGTAGACTCGCCGGAGAGGGGAGAGAGAAGTCGCGAGCGATCGTCGTATTTGGGAGATGATTGCGACGGGGAACGGTAATTATAAATTACGCGCTTCTTATGTTTTATTGCGACGGGTTACGGTTCTTCTCTTACCGGCTACGCGCAATGAAAATCGCCGATACAAGCATTGTCCTCGACAATACGACTCCTCGCCTGGTCAAGGCCTGGGAACAGTTAACTACAAACACAGGCTTAAGCCTTACTGCGGTAAGTCGGTGGGACGTTCGTGTCTGTGCAAAATTTACCTGTATCCAAATGTTACTTTATTTATATTTCAAAACTGTGGACCTACGTTTATTTCTTGTAACACAGCGTAGTTATGAAATAATGAACCATGTAGTTTAATAAATATATGTATATATAGTTTAATAAATAATGAATAAACATAAACATGGCTATAATTTTAACTAAATAAACTAAGAATAATGTATTGAATATGAACGTGCGTGCTGGGACCTCAGAATTTATCCCGCACGACTCGCTTCCCCTCTTTTTCGCCCGTATTTCGATCCCCACTACTATTCTCCTCATGCGCCTTCGCTGACCATGCCTAGCATACCCCCATCAAGTACCAGTCCCCACCATGGTCGCGTCGTCCCCACTTTTCGGACGAGGGATAAATTCTGAGATCCCTGCGTGCGTGCTCCATGATCTAATATGGACGATCGAATCGGGCAACATACGCGCCACAGAGCGCTAGTAGATGCTTTTATTTCCCTGGTCTGGGCAGTTGCATTTAGCGAATATCGGAATCTGCACCACTTCTTTTCACAGATTTCGATTTCTTTATAAAGTAGAAAGTTGAATGGTGCTATTTGAATTTTTCTTAATATACACAAAAACAAGCATCGAGTACAAAAGGCAAGACTTTATACAATTAATGTGCCTTAAGAAAATAGCTCTTACGTTTTTCTACGAAATAAAATGCTTTTAACTTCTCGTACGAAATCATCAACTTCTCGAATATTTCTAAATATCCCTTTAAAAAATAAATAATGTTAAGGGAAACAAGATTCTCCACTATGCCTTGAAAAAATATAGCAGGTCTTTTTTTCGAGCTTAATCTCAGCATGAAATTTTGCTTGGAATATGCGCTTCCCGAAGATACGAGCGTATCAGGTAAACGTGATTCCTTTCAATAAAACTTGCAAGCAAACGAGTCAGCGAATCGTGTGCACGTATCAAAAACGTTCACGTCGAATCCAGCATCTTCCTGGCTATTATCGATCTCGTATATTTAGGTATATACGCGCGTTATACGTATTTCTGAAGCCGGAGCATTTTCCGCGGGATGCATGTTTGCCAATAAGAAAACGACAGTCTCGCCGTTCGTATTTTGATGCATCGAGAAACGTTCTAATTCACCGTTCGACTTCGGATTTCTACCGTAACCGTATAACTTATCTAATGTCTATCCAAGTTAGATTACTCAGGCCTGGATGCTTTTTGCGTGCAGGTGTGAAGGTGATCAAGCTCAATATGTTCATACTTACGAATCCGAGGAAATTTCAAGAATCAAGTTTCATTTCACGGGTTTTGATTGCTACTCATAAGGAATAAAATTTCGATAAGTATAATTACAATCTAATCATTTCATATAAGTTGTTTCCGAATCCTAGAATAAGTACCTGCAGATTTCGAAAATGTACTTAAAAGTAGTTCAATGTTATGAATCTATGATATGAATGATAAATGAATGAATAAATCTTTCACAAGTCGTACAGTAGAACCGTCATTACATGAACTAAGTGGGGGACAAATGGGGATGTGATCAAACATCTGACAGACAAGCTCAAACTGTGATTGATTAAACTCAAATTCTGTATAAGTACTTCAGACAATAGAAACAGAACACCTATATAAGTACAGTCGAATCTATGCCAGGTAGTTCCGAGCTTTTCACAAGTACTTTGGTAAATGGAAGCAATACTCGTAATTATACTCGAATCTTCGTCAAATAGATTCAAAACTTTTATGAATATCGTTCCAGAAATTCTCCGATCTTTCTATTCATTATTTTTTTACTTGTAAAATTAATTATGTTGTCATTTAATAATTATTGTTAATTTGTTTAACATGTATGACTGTAATTTCATAATCCATCGGATTTTTATATCAAGACATGTCCTGTGAATTAAATGTAGATTTAATTATCACTTATGTAAATTTGGTCAAAATTACACGAGATGTCCTTTTATCTCAAGTGCATTTCAGAACTATTAAATTTATACACCTGCGTAATTCACGTAAAACCATTTGCGAGGAACAATGAATTTTTACATGAATGAATACACTAAACCTTTTTATTTGTACTAAATGTAATTTAATGAATACCTGATTTCATTCGTAGATGCACTGTTTTATATGAATGTAGTACTGGCGTGAAATCATTCTGTTTGGTTGTTTATCCTGCATGTTGTCTGTTGATATTACGACTAGTCCCTGTGTGTACGTTTGCAGTTCTAAAAGTAAAATTGAAGTGCATGAAATCTCAAGCAGGCGAAGTTTCTTCGCGACTTCGGTTTCCTGTATAATTGAACCGTTGGTAAACTCATTACCAGGCAGTACCCTCTAGACTAGACAGTGCAGTTCAGTCTAGCTTTAATCTAGTTTTAGTTCGGCCCTGTTTAGACCTGCGCATCCACAAATTATATTGCGAATACAAATCTGTTCTAAGAATTTTTTTTAATTCAGAAAGTTTTCATCTAGTGAAGCATCTGTTCCTACTCACTTTCGAGCTCATATACTTTACCAATTTTCTGTCCCAAATCAGATAAATTGATAAGATAATAATTTGAGAAATAATAATAATAACAATAAAATATTCCACCCCATAATTAGATAAATTGATGAGGAGATAACACCACGTTAATAAATTTCTTGTAGATTGTCCATAAAAACTCCTGATTATATTTTTTGTTACGGGAACGAATTTTGTTGGGTGTTTGTAACTTATGCTATTTCCTCTGAACTGTACGCAACCAGAAGCATAACGCACGATAACAGATATTGTCGTTTTCGTTGCACGTAGTTTGATGCCGCCATAACGGAACTCGAGAACTACTCTGAACGTTGGCGGATAGGTAGGTGGAAGGACGTACCCCCGTACTGTAGTAGATTAAATTTTCGACAATGTTACCGGAATGCGCGGAGTAATATTCCGCTTCAGAAGAAGCGGCCCTTCGGTTAAATAGATGCCTTCACGTCGGAACCTTTAATAAGGTTCGTTCAGCACGCGTACCCGAATTAAAGATGATACCAGCAAATTTAGCATGTTACAACATACGCAACTCCGTCGATCATCCTTGTTAAGTATCTACATAGTTTGCCTAATTGAAAGTTCCTTCATCGCAATGCGCCTGAAATTATTAGTGTATTTGAAATTATCAGCAGAATAAATTACGCACGCGGTGTTCGTGATACGTGGTCATTAATCATTAAACGAGTGAATAAATCATGTTTCCCGTACATTCTACTAGGAAACTAAAAACGATCGCGGTAAGATATTACAATCATTCTTCCTTGATACATATCTGCTATGCTAAAAATCATATCTGGATGTATATGGTCAAGATCGTATCACACAGTGATTGCTATACATAGATGCATATTACAGTTGATCCATTCATAAATTTAAGTATGCCAAAACGTATGAACTTATGTGAGTGTGGAACATAAACTTGTAATTTATACAAATATAAAAACTAAGTAAAATATAAAACAAACGAAAATCACATTACAGTCGCTATTGTCCATACGTTGATTTCTAAAGTTTATGTAAGATTTGTAAATTGAAATATATCAAAACGTATGAATTTATAGGGAACATAATCTGTAAGTTATATGAGTATAAAAGGTAACCCAAATAAAGTATGAAACTAGTTTCTATTTAGATCGAACATTTTTTAATCGTCGTCACGTGTAACATGAGTTTGCATAAACGAGCATAGGTAATTATAGTATTTAATAATGATATATTATATGCATCCACTCGGGGGCATCCATCTTGCCGGGAGATTAATTCCCTTGTGCGAAGTCTAACCGTGAAAACCGCGCGCGCGGCTTGAATCGTAGGAAGCGAACGGACTTCATAATTCGCGACGACTCATCGGCCAAATCGTTCTCACGAAATTAATTAACGTCGTTACGTAAATCCTAAAGGACTTCGCGCGGCAGCCACGCGTCTTTTCGTCGCGTTACGCAACGGAATGGTGCTTGCGTGCCAAGGCAAATTAATTAACCCAACCCTACGACAAGGAACTACGACGCAAAGGCCCTCCTGGCCAAGCCGAGGAATAAGGAAATTGATATTTTAATGATCGGCCAACATCAAATTAATTGCTATTCTGAATCGCTTCTTTCTATTCCTGGTATATGAACGATGATTAATTATCATCATTAGGTATAACATAATCTTCATACATTCTAAAATAATTAAAGTTTCAGAAGGGTTAATTTGTTCAACAAGAAATATTAAATAATATATGAATTAAATAATCGAATAATACAGTTTAAACAAACTATTTTGCGACGGACAATGGCGGTTCTGCTGTATGAAGTATCGGACAACATGATGCGGTCTATACATAGGCGCTGGTTTTTCCCGGGAAGCATCAGACTACCCTATAATCGAATACTATGTATATATGCATATATACTTATTAATTGATTCCCTTTCGGATTACAATATTATTCTACCTTACTTCTACTTTACACTATCTCAATCTACCTTATTATATTCCCCTACGTTCTGGAAAGCATCGAATAATTGATTCAAACAAATGTTCTTCTTGATTTGAATGTAGCTTGTATCTTTAATACTAGAACTACCAAACCAGTAAAAATGACTGATTCTGAATGGAGAAATGCATTTATAAAAAAAAAGTCGGTAGTTCCTGGGACATTTATATTCTATTCAATATTAATATTCACTTAGAAATAGCAATTTCACATTAAACCTAACTTCATCTTCTTCAGACGAGCTAGGAAAAAGGGATAACGACTCCACTGACGAACATTTCTTGAGCTCCATTCATTATCCGAGAAAATCTATTTTTCATGCATCTGTCTTTAATCTCTATTAATAATATTGACTTATCAATTTCTTTAGTGTGTTCCTCCACTATCTCTTTAATGACTTCTGAATTTTCAATTAGACTTTGAAATTGTATATTCAGAAGGGATTCTCGATTACCTAATTCATCCTTAAGAGAGGATAATACGTCCCCCAGAGTTTTGGTGAGTGCACTGGTATCCGTGGCTTTCTTTGGTCTTTTGATTAATTCACTTCTCCGTTCTGCCAGAATTCACTAATAAGCGTTATTTCCGCAGTTTATGTTATCTTATCTATGAATAAACAAGAAGTAGATATTATTTATTTAGTTTAGAAACTTGATGAGTAATTTCGCTATCAGAACGTTATTAACATAATAGCTGGGTAACGATATCACGTTTGACGGACAGTCGGTTGGAAAACTGGTACTCCGGTATCTATCAACGTTTTCTACAGCGATGGATCCGCTCGTTAAAGCGGTCTCGCGTAAGCAATTAGAAGTTTTCGCGTCGTCCCACCGAGTGCCGAGGAACGCCCGACCGGAAGTTCTTTTGAGACTCGCCGCTAATTAAATTGTTTAATGGTGAAACGAGGATAAACACGCAGGCGCTGCCGCCGTGTGCGAATGGCAAATAGTTAACGAATCTTCTTCGAATTAAGTTCACGTTCGAATGATCAATCCCACCACGATCGTCATTAGGAAAATTTCAAACAACACTTAGTTTAATTATTCATTAATTTACTTCTCCTTAATTCATCATTAATGCCTGTATTAATATTTCATTCTTTATTATCTTTAAATTGCTTTCCTATATAGAATTATATTTCTTAAAAGTATATTTAAAAAGTTTTAATTACAAGTATTTTTCGTTCTATAAATGTGATATTACACGTTCATTCTTTTCAGATTAAGTGCATCGGGTCAGGATTTCTGAAGAGGGATACAGTTACTCGTGGCCTTGGAAGGGGAACGCATATTGTAAGTAATTTCTGATTACCGATATCGATAGAGGCCGTACCAGGAAGATCTATAATTTCGATCGGGACGAAAACCGAGGTTTTAATGAAACGCATCGCCGCGATTCGCGTGAAAGCGGCACAGGCCCCCGTGATTATTAGAAAGTTTCCCCTCGATTGTTGCCAGCTGACATACAGTGTGCTCTAATATTTAATCCCTATTTTCAAAACACTTCAATTAATCAGCCTTCAATGATCAACGATCATTTTTCAAAATCGTTTCAATTTCTATAAATTACATATGAAATGCTTGAAAAATTATGGAA